>NW_025533811.1:0-300000 GCF_020615455.1 Coregonus clupeaformis | reverse complement strand
TGGCGACGCACACCGTAGGCTTAGTGCGAGGAGCAGGGACAGGCCGGACCGGGCTGGAGATGCGCACCGTCCATTTGGTGCGAGGAGCCGTAACAGGCCGGACCATACTGGGGATACACACCACTGGCTCTACTCCGGGAACTGGAACGGGCCGGACCGGACTGGTAACACACCCCAGTATTTCTCGCCGTGCCTCTAAACCTCCTTTCCCTACTTTGACCAGTGAGCCCCGTAACCTGGTGGCCTTTTGAATTCGCCCCTTCTCTGCCTCCGTCAGCCCCGTCGTCCATGCCCTGTGCCCCCCCCTAAAAATTTCTTGGGGGTGCCTCTCGTCCCTCCGACGCTGCTCCCACATCCAGGCTGCCGATTCCTGGACACGCTGCTTGGTCGTAGAATGGTGGGTTTTTCTGTCACGATCGTCTTCCAAAGGAGCAGACCAATACGCAGCGTGTTGAGCGAACATGATAGACTTTATTAATTAAAGTGCCAAAACCAAAACAATAGACGATTCGTAACGTCCACAGTACCAATGACTGACAAGGAACAAAAACCCACAAACACAAGGTGAAAACACACAGTTTAAATATGGCTCCCAATCAGAGATAACGAGCCGACAGCTGACACTCGTTACCACTGATTGGGAGTCACACGACCAAACAAGGAAACAACCACATAGACAACCCAACCAAACAGAACACAACGAAACGAACACACCCTGGCTCAACATACAAAGTCCCGGAGCCAGAGCGTGACATCTACAAAGTATTGACTTTGGGGAGATGAATAGTTATGCACGCTCAAGTTCTGTTTTTTTGTCTTACTTCTTGTTTGTGTCACAAAAAAAAATATTTGTGTAAATCAAATGATACAAACCCCCCAAAAATCCATTTTAATTCCAGGTTGAAAGGCAACAAAATAGGAAAAATGCCACTGTAGCTAACTACTGCAAATACCCATTAAATGCTTAGCCAAAATAATCTACAGTATACAAAGCATTTGGAAAGGATTCAGACCCCTTGACTTTTTCCACATCTTGTTACGTTACAGCCTTATTCTAAAATTGATTAAATATTTTTTTCCGCTCATCAATCTACACACAATACCCCATAATGACAAAGCAAAAACATGTTTTTATAAACATTTTTTTGTGTGTGCAAATTTATAAAAAATAAAAAACAGAAATACCTTATTTACATACACTACCAGTCAAAAGTTTAGACACACCTACTCATTCAAGGGTTTTTATTTATTTTTACAATTTTTTACATTGTAGAATAATAGTGAAGACATCAAAACTATGACATAACACATATGGAATCATGTAGTAACCAAAAAAGTGTTAAACAAATCAAAATATATTTTATATTTGAGATTCTTCAAATAGCCACCCTTTGCCTTGATGACAGCTTTGCACACTCTTGACATTCTCTCAACCAGCTTCATGAGGTAGTCACCTGGAATGCATTTCAATTAACAGGTGTGCCTTGTTAAAAGTTAATTTGTGGAATTTCCTTCCTTCTTAATGCGTTTGAGACAGTCAGTTGTGTTGTGATAAGGTAGGGGGGGTATACAGAAGATAGCCCTATTTGGTAAAAGACCAAGTCCATATTATGGCAAGAACAGCTCAAATAAGCAAAGAGAAACAACAGTCCATCATTAAGACATGAAGGTCAGTCAATACGGAACATTTCAAGAACTTTGAAAGTGTCTTCAAGTGCAGTCGCAAAAACCATCAAGCGCTATGATGAAACTGGCTCTCATGAGAACCACCACAGGAATGGAAGACCCAGAGTTACCTCTGCTGCAGAGGATAAGTTCATTAGAGTTACCAGCCTCAGAAATTGCAGCCCAAATAAATGCTTCACAGAGTTCAAGTCACAGACACATCTCAACATCAACTGTTCTTAGGGGAATCAGGCCTTCATGGTCGAATTGCTGCAAAGAAACCACTACTAAAGGACACCAATAAGAAGAAGAAACCTGCTTGGGCCAAGAAACACAAGCAATGGACATTAGACCGGTGGAAATGTGTCGTTTGGATTTTTGGTTCCAACCGCCGTGTCTTTGTGAGATGCGGTGTGGGTGAACGGATGATCTCTGCTTGTGTAGTTCCCACCGTAAAGCATGGAGGAGGAGGTGTTATGGTGTGGGGGTGCTTTGCTGGTGACACTGTCTGTGATTTATTTAGAATTCAAGGCACACTTAACCAGCATGGCTACCAAAGCATTCTGCAGCGATACGCCATCCCATCTGGTTTGGGCTTAGTGGGACTATCATTTGTTTTTCAACAGGACAATGACCCAACACACCTCCAGGCTGTGTAAGGGCTATTTTACCAAGAAGGAGAGTGATGGAGTGCTGCATCAGATGACCTGGGCTCCACAATCGTTCGACCTCAACCCAATTGAGATGGTTTGGGATAAGTCGGACGGCAGAGTGAAGGAAAAGCAGCCAACAGGTGCTCAGCATATGTGGGAACTCCTTCAAGACTGTTGGAAAAGCATTACAGGTGAAGCTGGTTGAGAGAATGCAAAGCTGTCATCAAGGCAAAGGGTGACTGTTTGAAGAATCTCAAATCTCAAATATATAATATTAATATAATAATAATTTAACACCTTTTTGGTTACTACATGAATCAATATGTGTTATTTCATAGTTTTGATATTGTCACTATTATTCTACAATGTAGAAAATAGTAAAAATAAAGAAAAACCCTTGAATGAGTAGGTGTGTCCAAACTTTTGACTAGTACTGTAAGTTTTCAGACCCTTTGCTATGAGACTCGAAGTTGAGCTCAGGTGCATCCTGTTTCCATTGATCATCCTTGAGATGTTTGTACAACTTGATTGGAGTCCACCTGTGGTAAATTCAATTGATTGGACATGATTTGGAATTTCACACACCTGTCTATATAAGGTCCCACAGTTGACAGTGCATGTCAGAGCAAAAACCAAGTCATGAGGTTGAAGGAATTGTCCTTAGAACTCAGAGACAGGATTGTTTCGAGGCACAGATCTGGGGAAGGGTACCAAAAAATGTCTGCAGCATTGAAGGTCCCCAAGAACACAGTGGCCTCCATTATTTTTAAATGGAAGAAGTTTAGAACCACCAAGACTCTTCCTAGAGCTGGCCGCCCGGCCAAACTGAGCAATCGGGGGAGAAATGCCTTGGTCAGGGAGCTGACCAAGAAACCTATGATCACTCTGACAGAGCTACAGAGTTCCTCTGTGGAGATGGGAGAACCTTCCAGAAGGACAACCATCTCTGCAGCACTCCACCAATCAGGCCTTTATGACAGAGTGGCCAGACGGAAGCCACTCCTCAGTAAAAGGCACATGACAGCCCGCTTGGAGTTTGCCAAAAGGCACCTAAAGGACTATCAGACCATGAGAAACAAGATTCTCTGGTCTGATTAATCCAAGATTGAACTCTTTGGCCTGAATGCCAAGCGTCACGTCTGGAGGAAACCTGGCACCATCCTACGGTGAACCATGGTGGTGGCAGCATCATATTGTGGGGATGTTCTTCAGCGGCAGTGACTGGGGGACTAGACAGGATCGAGGGATAGATGAATGGAGCATAGTGCAGAGAGATGCTGGATGAAAACCTGCTCCAGAGTGCTCAGGACCTCAAACTGGGGCAAAGGTTCACCTTCCAACAGGACAACAACTCTAAGCACACAGCCAAGACAACGCAGGAGTGGCTTCGGGACAAGTCTCTGAATGTCCTTGAGCGCCCGGATCGAACATCTCTGGAGAGACCTGAAAATAGCTGTGCAGCGACGCTCCCCATCCAACCTGACAGAGCTTGAGAGGATCTGCAGAGAAGAATGGGAGAAACTCCCCAAATACAGGTGTGCCAAGCTTGTAGTGTCATACCCAAGAAGACTCGAGGCTGTAATCGCTGCCAAAGGTGCTTCAACAAAGTACTGAGTAAAGGGTCTGAATACTTATGTAAATGTAATATTTCAGTTTTTATAGTTTTTATACATTTGCTGCAATTTCTAAAAACCTGTTTTTGATTTATTATTATGGGTATTGTGTGTAGTTTGATGGGGGAAAAAACGATTAAATCAATTTTAGAATAAGGCTGTAATGTTACAAAATGTGGAAAAGGCAAGGTGACTGAATACTTTCCGCATGCACTGTATATCTTTTTAAACCCAGTACAATTATGACTTTTCAGACTTAGATATAATACCTTTTTACAAGGCAGTTTTGATGTGGTGAACTACTTTTTCAAAGTAGCTTTAGTTAAACAAACTATATTTCTCTTAAGGGTAGCTTTACTGTAGCTCAAATTCATCCAGTGTGAAGTAATTGGTAGCTTGGTAAACTATATTTTCATAGTAGCTTCCCCAACACTGAAAACAGAGACTAAAGGCAGTACTGGTCTATACACATCCAGCTAGTATTCTATCCATGAAGTACATGCCAAAACATTGATATACATACAGACCAAGCTCTTGACTTGACAACATATCTTTGTTAATTTAGTTATTTTCTATTTGAAGGAAAAAATTATTACAGTTCTGGAGGAGAAAGTGAAGCTTCTTCAGAAGTCAAAAGGTAGTTATTTCAGCCTACCGTACATCTCATACAGCTCTGGAACCACAGAGCTCCAGTCACAACACATGTAGACCTAGTATTCATGTCTTTATAGAAATACAGCCCCATATAGGCCTATACAGTGTACTCTACCTCTCTGTCATCTCTCTCTCATCTCTGTTAAGTTAAAATAAAATATATTAAGAGTATGGAACAAGTCGTGTTTGGTTAACCAAGACCATTCTGTTTCTGTGGTTTTTAGAGAAAAACAGTGATAGGAGCAGAGAGGATGATCTCATAAGAACATGCCACAGGCTTCAGGGCCAGGTATTGGAGATGGAGGTAAGACCATCATCGCCATGGTGATACAACAGTGCAATGTTTTTGTTGCAATGTTTTTTTGGGGTCCTCGGCTAACAGTTTGGTACATTGCACAGACATGGATTGACCGCACTATATTGAAAGCCATAGAAGAACTAACCTGTGTCTGTGTGATTTACAATATATCTTATGAAGTCAGTGCATGTCCAATTTAGACTTGAACTTTACTACATACAGTACAACAGAGAAGTTGAGTTGTGGTGGTTGAGTCATCTCTAAGTCTGTTGTAAATAGTTTAGTTCACCTCTTTAACTAATGTCACTGCAAAGTTTTTCTTCTTTAAACTCTGTGGTTTTTTTAAACCACACAGCGGTTTCTGAACGACTACGGCATGATCTGGGTGGGGAACGGAGAGGAGTGCGACACAGCCAGTCAACAGGAAGTAGAGGAAGCTGAGCAGACCCAGAGCTCCGAGAGAGGGGTGTGGCAGCCAGGTAAAGGAACCAGGGAGGTATTAAGTGCTGAACCTTATGTTGCAGATATAAATATTATTAATAGAGCTGCTACATTACATTTATATTTGTCATTTAGCAGACGCTCTTATCCAGAGCGACTTACAGTTAGTGCATACATTTTCATACTAATCTCTTCAAATTGCACACTCCACATTCAATACAATGCTGCTAAGATTCCCTATTCTATCTGACAGACAATCATATTATTTCTACATGATACATTTCTATCTGAACATGCTGTAACAGTACACCTTCCTTAACAGGTAGCCCCAGTACTCAGTGACCCTCTAATCCTCACCATAGGCCTGACTTTCAATTTACACTTGAAGTAAAACCTAATCAAATCACATTTTCAAACTGTCATTTCCAACAGTAGAAAGCAGCTGCCAAACAACAAAGAGAGGTTTCTTTCATGACTTTGATGTTGTTTCAATGCACCAGTAAAGTTTCAAAGAGCTGTGCTCATGTGATGCCTGGATAGTTTTCAAACAGAAAATCTTTAATTATGCATTCACTTATTATGGTGACCTGTGTTTTGCAGAGACCTCTGTGGCCAGGAGGAACTTCCAGATGAACTTTGACCTGGTGCTCCAGAACATCCAGCAGTTGAACATCCTGGCTGGAGAAGGAGAGTCCTACATCAGGGCCACGTCCAGAGGGGCACAGCTGGCCCAGCAGCACCTCATCCCACTGCAGCTCTACAGCAATGGCATCTTCATGTTCAATGGGCCCTTCCGCTCTTACCAGGAAGCCAGCACACAGGTACAGACAGAGACTATATAGGGAATACTCGCTACACTCTGACTGGCTAGTCAGTACATAATCTCAGCACCCAGAACCAAATCAGCTACTGTTAAGGCTATTACGAGAGAGTACAACACACCTAACCAGGCACTGAAACTTAGACTAGATATTTAAACCAGGCATGACTTTAGATACATATTCACTGAAGATTATTTGATTTCAATGTTTCCATATATTGACTCTCTCTCAGATTGTAGCAGACAGAATAACTAAGAACAGAAAGCTCAGTTTGTATCTCAGTCCAATGTGTCTGACACCCAGCCGCTAATGACTTTAACAGCAGTGCATGCAAGACCTGATGGACGGATACTTCCCTTCTGAGCTACAGGACAGGTTTGCAGATGGGGTGCCCTTTCAGGTGTGTGTGTGCATGTGTGAATTTCAAATGTGCTTACGGTAAGAAAACTGACGACATGGACAACATATTTCCTGTTTTTGTTTTGTGGTGAGTAGTGGGACTTCCTCTTTTGGTGTTCACAGGTTCACGACAGGCGAGAGGAGGAGTTCAAAGAGAGGCGACCGTGGGCGGAGTTCCCTGGGAAGGGGCAGGCTGTTGTTGGAGGCACAGAGGGGGAGAAATCAACAGACAGCTTAGGACACGCCTACTGTACACTCTCTCAGATACCCGGTCGGTCCTCTCAGTATCACTTCAATTTGTTCTCCAAAACATGTGCTACACTTCACAAACTAGTTGAACCAACTTCAAAGGTGGAATCTCAATAGTATTTCTTGGATTGCTCGAGTCCTCTCTCCTCTTCCTGAAAATGCATGAGATGGCGAGGAACCTTAGATCTTCTCCAATGTGTTTTGAGGAGAGAGAACGCAAGGAATCAAAGAAATACAATTGAAATTCACATTTGAAGTTGGTTCAACTATACGTGTATCACTTGAGATTCACCCCAAGCCTCTTTTGCTCTGACTTGAACATTGATTTGCCCACAGACAGAAAACTGACAATGGACCAGTTCCTGAACAGGCTTCCCAAGGTCGTAGTGAAGGCTGGTAGAGTGATTGACATCAGGGACTCACTGAAAGCCAGTCTACAGGTGAGACCGATCTTTTGCATGTTTCTGCTTGTACCTGAAGATGATGGACATGAGTACTATATGTTAGTAAATGTCTGTGTCTTGAGTTTAGGGCTCTTCTGATGCTCCAAACAGCCATGCTGTGACCCTCATAGACACACCAGTGCTACAGGCCATGAAAGAGAGGTATGCAGGTACACTATCTAGAACTATTCACAAAACTCTTTCACTTCCACCACTAGGGGGCCTTGTGGGCCCTGGTGACAGAGGAGACCCAGGAAGAGGGACACACATTTGCCAATGTGGGTTATTAACCTGTTCTCTCTACTCTAACTCAGGTTGGAGTTGCATGAGACTGATCCCCCCACCACGGCCCGTGATGTCACCACACTGAGGGTGAAGTCAGAGGATGGCGAGCACACCTACGTCATGAAAATGCGCTTCTCTGAGACCATAGGTCACCTGCGCCAGTATCTGGACAAGCACAGGTGGGTTGGGAGCCATTACCACAAAATGCTGTGCAGAGTATTTTGCCCAGGAAGTCCATCAGGTTCACAGTACTTAATCTCAGTCACAGTGACTTTTGGGTCATGTTAATCTCGGACACCCAGAACTAAAATCTTGCATACTGCAAAAATGGAAGAGGCAAGTGGAAGGGGGAGAAAATAAGGATCTTGTCTGTCAGCCCTGCATTCAAGACCAAAATTGGTTAAAGAAAATGGTGATAAATAGAAAAGTATACTAGTTTCATTTAAAGACCAAAAAATTGACAGCTGTGCCATACAGATTGCAAAATAGTTGGGAAGAGATTCTCGATGTACCAATTCCATGGCACATGGTTTATGAACTGATAGACAAAACAACGCCAGATTCAAAACTTCGAGTTTTTCCTATTTAAATTATTATACAAAATTCTTGCAACTAACAGTATGTTATATATACAGTTGAAGTCGGAAGTTTACATACACTTAGGTTGGAGTCATTAAAACTTGTTTTTCAACCACTCTACAAATTTCTTGTTAACAAACTATAGTTTTGGCAAGTCGGTTAGGACATCTACTTTGTGCATGACACAAGTAATTTTTCCAACAATTGTTTAGAAAGATTATTTTACTTATAATTCACTGTATCACAATTCCAGTGGGTCAGAAGTTTACATACACTAAGTTGACTGTGCCTTTAAACAGCTTGGACAATTCCAGAAAATGATGTCATGGCTTTAGAAGCTTCTGATAGGCAAATTGACATAATTTGAGTCAATTGGAGGCGTACCTGTGGATGTATTTCAAGGCCTACCTTCAAACTCAGTGCCTCTTTGCTTGACATCACGGGAAAATCAAAAGAAATCAGACCTCCATATCAAAATATATTGTAGACCTCCATATGTCTGGTTCATACTTGGGAGCAATTTCCAAACGCCTGAAGGTACCACGTTCATCTGTACAAACAATAGTACGCAAGTATAAACACCATGGGACCACGCAGCCGTCATACCGCTCAGGAAGGAGACGCGTTCTGTCTCCTAGAGATGAACGTACTTTGGTGCAAAAAGTGCAAATCAATCCCAGAACAACAGCAAAGGACCTTGTGAAGATGCTGGAGGAAACAGGTACAAAAGTATCTATATCCACAGTAAAACAAGTCCTATATCGACATAACCTGAAAGGCCACTCAGCAAGGAAGAAGCCATTGCTCCAAAACCACCATAAAAAAAGCTTTGCAACTGCACATGGGGACAAAGATCGTACTTTTTGGAGAAATGTCCTCTGGTCTGATGAAACAAAAATAGAACTGTTTGGCCATAATGACCATCGTTATGTATGGAGGAAAAAGGGGGTAGCTTGCAAGCCGAAGAACACCATCCCAACCGTGAAGCACGGGGGTGGCAGCATCATGCTGTGGGGGTGCTTTGCTGCAGGAGGGACTGGTGCACTTCACAAAATAGATGGCGTCATGAGGAAGGAAAATTATGTGGATATATCGAAGCAAAACCTCAAGACATCAGTCAGGAAGTTAAAGCTTGGTCGCAAATGGGTCTTCCAAATGGACAATGACCCCAAGCATATTTCCAAAGTTGTGGCAAAATGGCTTAAGGACAACAAAGTCAAGGTATTGGAGTGGCCATCACAAATCCCTGACCTCAATCCTATACAGAAGATAGCCCTATTTGGTAAAAGACCAAGTCCATATTATGGCAAGAACAGCTCAAATAAGCAAAGAGAAACGACAGTCCATCATTACTTTAAGACATGAAGGTCAGTTAATACGGAAAATTAAGAACTTTGAACGTTTCTTGAAGTGCAGTCGCAAAAACCATCAAGCGCTATGATGAAACTGGCTCTCATGAGGACTGCCACAGGAATGGAAGACCCAGAGTTACCTCTGCTGCAGAGGATAAGTTCATTAGCGTTACCAGCCTCAGAAATTGCAGTCCAAATAAATGCTTCAGAGTTCAAGTAACAGACACATCTCAACATCAACTGTGAATCAGGCCTTCATGGTCAAATTGCTGCAAAGAAACCACTATTAAAGGACACCAATAATAAGAAGAGACTTGCTTGGGCCAAGAATCACGAGCAATAGACATTAGACCGGTGGAAATTTGTCCATTGGTCTGGAGTCTCCATGTGTATTTCCCACCGTAAAGCATGGAGGAGGAGGAGGTGTATGGGTGCTTTGCTGGTGACACCGTCTGTGATTTATTTAGAATTCAAGGCACACTTAACCAGCATTGCTACCACAGCATTCTGCAGCGATACGCCATCCCATCTGGTTTGGGCTTAGTGGGGCTATCATTTGTTTTTCAACAGGACAATGACCCAAAACAGACCTCCAGGCTGTGTAAGGGCTATTTTACCAAGAAGGAGAGTGATGGAGTGCTGCATCAGATGACCTGGGCTTCACAATCGGCCGACCTCAACCCAATTGAGATGGTTTGGGATGAGTCGGACGGCAGAGTGAAGGAAAAGCAGCCAACAAGTGCTCAGCATATGGGAACTCCTTCAAGACCGTTGGAAAAGCATTCCAGGTGAAGCTGGTTGAGAGAAAGCCAAGTGTGCAAAGCAGTCATCAAGGCAAAGGGTGGCTATTTGAAGAATCTCAAATATAAAATATTTTGATTTGTTTAACACTGTTTTGGTTACTACAAGATTCCATATGTGTTATTTCATAGTTTATGTCTTCACTATTATTGTACAATGTAAAAAAAAATCAAGAAAATCCCTTGAATGAGTAGGTGTGTCCAAACCTTTGACTGGTACTATATAATATATATATTTAAGATTATATACACTGCTCAAAAAAATAAAGGGAACACTAAAATAACACATCCTAGATCTGAATGAATGAAATAATCTTATTAAATACTTTTTTCTTTACATAGTTGAATGTGCTGACAACAAAATCACACAAAAATTATCAATGGAAATCAAATATCAACCCATGGAGGTCTGGATTTGGAGTCACCCTCAAAATTAAAGTGGAAAACCACACTACAGGCTGATCCAACTTTTATGTAATGTCCTTAAAACAAGTCAATATGAGGCTCAGTAGTGTGTGTGGCCTCCACGTGCCTGTATGACCTCCCTACAACGCCTGGGCATGCTCCTGATGAGGTGGTGGATGGTCTCCTGAGGGATCTCCTCCCAGACCTGGACTAAAGCATCCGCCAACTCCTTGACAGTCTGTGGTGCAACGTGGCGTTGGTGGATGGAGCGAGACATGATGTCCCAGATGTGCTCAATTGGATTCAGGTCTGGGGAACGGGCGGGCCAGTCCATAGCATCAATGCCTTCCTCTTGCAGGAACTGCTGACACACTCCAGCCACATGAGGTCTAGCATTGTCTTGCATTAGGAGGAACCCAGGGCCAACCGCACCAGCATATGGTCTCACAAGGGGTCTGAGGATCTCATCTCGGTACCTAATGTCAGTCAGGGTACCTCTGGCGAGCACATGGAGGGCTGTGCGGCCCCCCAAAGAAATGCCACCCCACACCATGACTGACCCACCGCCAAACCGGTCATGCTGGAGAATGTTGCAGGCAGCAGAACGTTCTCCACGGCGTCTCCAGACTCTGTTACGTCTGTCACATGTGCTCAGTGTGAACCTGCTTTCATCTGTGAAGAGCACAGGGCGCCAGTGGCGAATTTGCCAATCTTGGTGTTCTCTGGCAAATGCCAAACGTCCTGCTGTAAGCACAACCCCCACCTGTGGACGTCGGGCCCTCATGGAGTCTGTTTCTGACCGTTTGAGAAGACACATGCACATGCACATTTGTGGCCTGCTGGAGGTCATTTTGCAGGGCTCTGGCAGTGCTCCTCCTTGCACAAAGGCGGAGGTAGTGGTCCTGCTGCTGGGTTGTTGCCCTCTTACGGCCTCCTCCACGTCTCCTGATGTACTGGCCTGTCTCCTGGTAGTGCCTCCATGCTCTGGACACTACGCTGACAGACACAGTAAACCTTCTTGCCACAGCTCGCATTGATGTGCCATCCTGGATGAGCTGCACTACCTGAGCCACTTGTGTGGGTTGTAGATTCCGTTTCATGCTACCACTAGAGTGAAAGCACTGCCAGCATTCAAAAGTGACCAAAACATCAACCAGGAAGCATAGGAACTGAGAAGTGGTCTGTGGTCACCACTTGCAGAACCAGTCCTTTATTGGGGGTGTCTTGCTAATTGCCTATAATTTCCACCTGTTGTCTATTCCATTTGCACAACAGCATGTGAAATTTATTGTCAATCAGTGTTGCTTCCTAAGTGGACAGTTTGATTTCACAGAAGTGTGATTGACTTGGAGTTACATTGTGTTGTTTAAGTGTTCCCTTTATTTTTTTGAGCAGTATATATGGAAATGATGCAGACAATTACATTGATAGAAGCCACAATCTTTTTGCAATATTAAAGCTGATCCACCCCCCTATTTTTTGGTATAAATAAATAATAATCTGGCATAATTGCCTCAGATGCTCAATTAAGTTCTGGGGGGAGACGTGCTAGAAAATGTACTAACGAGACTAGCCAAGTATCCACTCCTCTAAATAGAAACTCTCAGCCAGTTTTGGGCAAGTCTATGGGCCAAATGATCCTATCTGCGGAATCATGATTTGTCCAAATGATCAGCAACGAAAAATCAGTGTACCAGAACAAAGTCGCATCCCAGTCTGTTGACATATTATGAAAGCTCAGTCCTGTGCAATGCAATCTATATCAACTCTCTCCCTCTCAATTTCAGATGGACAGATACCCCAGCGTATGACATCATCAGTGCGTTCCCACAGCGCTGCTACAGTGAGGATTCCCAGACACTCCTCTCCTGTGGGCTCACTCCCAATGCTGCGCTGCTTCTTAGGACTAGGCCAGCCCCACCGCAATGACAGAGAACAACAATCGCCCTGTCACTCTCATGGTTATAAAATATTTACTTTCATAAACATGTATATTCAGCTCTGATAGGGATGTGGCACTGGAGGGCGCCAACACTTACAAAACTATCTTTTTCAGGATCATCATGACATTGGAAAAATCCTAAATTCCATAGGAATACAATAACTTGCATAATTATTGATGCTGATGCAGACAATTCACCTTGAACCATGACTGCTTAAAAAGGTAGAGTTAGCTAAATAATGTTGCATGAGCAGCACCGCAGATATTGCGATGAGCAAGACTTCGCTCTCAGTCACACTCAGTATCTGCACATGGGCACGGGATCGCTTCACGCTCTTACAACGTGGTAGCCAAGGGACCAAAACAGCAGAGCCGTTTAGCCTCGCGCTTCAATGCTCTTAGCTGTTGCGGAACATTGACCCACTATGCGGTTTGCTTTGTGCATCTACGTCATATCACTGACTCAAATGTACGTTTTTTCAAACAAAGTAAATTACAATTCAACATATGGGGGGAAAAAATATGTAAATACAATTAAGGATACAAATATATTAAAATAAACATTTTAATTTTCGCAAAACATTTGACATAAGGCAAGTTTGTCTAACTTTGTTAAAGCTCAAATGAGGACTCACATTAGTCTCATCTAGACAATGTTAGACATCCAAATGTCTGTCCCCACTTAGTGTCATGATGTTCATCAACTGAAGGATAGCATTTGATGTGACATTTCATCAATAAATTAAATCACTGTTTTTTGCTCTTCAAACACTGAAAAAAATAAAAATAAAAAAGGTTAGTGTCCAGTCATGTCGCACATTTTTTAATGACAAAATACTGACATCCATAAGTTAAGTTATTAATTTGAAACCAAACATGTCTTGCTATTAGAGGATGGAAAGAAAATAATACTATCAATTGCAAGTACAGACATGTTAAGGACAAAGTAGGCACAGGGACTCACATGTTAGATTACAGTATGTTGCTCTGCAAGACTGAACAGACCCTTTACAACAACCAGTCCCACAAATACAGTTAAGGAGTGTGTAAAATGGCTTCAATTCACATCGTCACAGACCGTTATCCACATAACTAGCTGTGAATGACATATCGTCTTCTTAGAGGACAACCCATGAAGCAATGTTTAAGGAATGTATGGAGATGCTCTGTTGGCTGAAACAACAAAAGAGTTAAAGTTGAGAAAGAAAGCCACTAGAAAATTTGCCTGGTAGTATATTGGCTTGCGTGGTGACGACAGCAAAAGCACAGAAAGGCACAATTGAACATCAAAGCAAGCCCACTACCTGAGAGAAATACCTGCAGATTATTTATTTTTTTAACTGTGCAATTGTACAGATGGGACGGATGTCTCTGTGAATAATATCTCAGTTATAATGCTGACAGAATGTATTTTCAGTATTAGCCCTACCACTGTTAAAAGCCACCCACACGCCAGAGTCCAATGCTACAAATGTACCATTTTAAATAATGGTGAGTTAGTAACATTCCCGGTTGAATCACACAAACAGATTTAAATATTTTCAGTTGATTGTCAACCACATCCAAAAATTTTCCCCAGAGGGAAGATTTAAATAATAAAATAGTGTTATTTATTGAAAAAAGATAACAACCCCATCCATGTGTGTCATAAAAAGAGGGGAGGGCCTCTGACACACAAAGACACAAATGTATCAGTAAAACATTTATAAAAACAAAATACACACTGGTTTAAGAACAGTTCTTTCACCGTAAGCCCTTTGACTGAAATGCATGACCTGGTCAAGGATTCCTTCCCCAATGGGCCAACATGAGATTCCAGTTCATACTCAATGGAGAGAGTGGAAGAAGCAAGGCCAATATGGAAGCCTTACCCCATTAGCCTGATGGGGTTACTGCTTGACCAATGACGAGTCGGTCTCAGGTTCAGTCTGTTTTAGAGAGGCTAGCAGCTGGGGCTACTGGGTAATGCAGTTCTCTCCCATGTCCTGGGCGTAGCGGTCTGAGACGGTGGTGCGGAGCTCCTCCACGTCACGACGCAGCTGCTGGGCTTCAGTCAACTTCCTCTGGAGGACCTCAGGACTCAGCCAGTCCTCCACCTGCTCTGCCATGGGTGGGGGAGCTGGGGAGAAGAAGAAACACAGTTACTACACAATATGAAAGTGATTTTTGTTTTTCTTGTAGCCTTGTCGTTTTTTGAAGACCATTCAAAAAGCCTACAAAAGTTCAATGTGCTAAAATGTAGCGCAAATGGTTTCCAGCACAAAATAAAAACATAAAAAAGGCATCTGGCAGAAGTAAATTCATCCCAAAAATAAAAATATATATAATTGTATATACACACACACACATCTTAAATAACCCAACATTTTCAGGAATTTTGATATAATCGTCAAGCTCATTCAAAGGATTAGGTGACAGGACCTGGAAGTATGACTGACGTAGGACGACAACGTATTACAACACTTGTATATAGCTGGAAATATTCTGTGGCTACAACACTTCAATTGTTCAAACATTCATCTTTGACTTTTACCATCACTCAAGCTATAACTGATTTTAAAATTGTTTCAGGATTAAGTGAAAAATAGCAGCAGCCTTTTTAAATGCTAATGCTACTAAATCCTGTAGCGGCGCAGTGGTCATCCCTCACATGTAATGCCAAGCAGCAGCGAGAGGTTGGGGTCTCGGCCCTGTGACCGCTGGGTCAGGACGTTGCAGAGGGAGCGCAGGTCGCAGAGGCATGAGGCCATCTCCCCGTGGAGACGCTGGGTGAGGCGGGCCCCGGCAGGCCGCAGCGAGGAGGACGTCCGGTCCAGGTTCACCCTCTCCGAGTCCTCCAGACGCTCATGGAGGGTCAAGTTCTGCTCCATTAGTTCCTGGTTCTGGGCCGACAGCTGGGAATACACAGAAAACACACCATTAGGAATGACAGAAATAATAGACAACATATTCAACTCAAAGTTCTTCTACAACTAAAATAGTTGGGTGGTGGGGAATAGTCATAGATACTCCATGTAAAATAAAATGGACAGTTACAGCACAATTTCAATACGTATGTGCATGGTTAATGAATAAGTATTGAAATGTAACCTGCTGTCCAGTTCATCATTTTATGCATTAGGACAGAACATGAGCTCTGAGGTTCTCAAGATGACTCCTATCAGAACATGGAACAGAGCATTATTTCCAGTAGTGGTGTTGTCCTGTCCTACCATCTCACCTCCTTCATTGCTGTGCGGAGCTGTAGCAGCCCCTGCTCTTTAGAACACACTTCCTCTCTCAGAGCATGAGAGCTGCTCTCCTCCTGAGACACCTGCTCCTCCAGGGTCTACACACAGAGAGAAACACAAATACACACAGGTCAGAGGTTGGATATGGGTTTGGCTAGTAAGTCCATATAGGTTACTCAGAGATATCATGTAAACAGATTAAATAAGTATCACATACCACGATCTGGGTGCCCAGTTGCTCCATCATCCTCAGCTGCTTCTCCACGACCTGGAGAAAAAGAGAAGAGCGGAACGTTTTAGAACCAGCGCTAGACGACAACGACAAAAAGCAGAGCAACATTCCAGAATGGAATGTACAGGTGAAATGTCAATGTAAAAGCTGAAATAGGCCAAGAAAGAAGGAACAAGATGAAAAGACTGACCTTTTTCAGTCTCTGTTGTTCCTCTCTCAGGCTGCTGTTCTCCCCTCTGAGTTTCTCCACATCCAGGGAGGGTAACCTTGCCCCGTCCTCCAGGCCCTCCTGCACCCGCTCTTGTAAACTGACACACACAACAAAACTAATTAACAAACAGGTCATTATACAAACAATATAGGTTATAGGAGTATGCATGGATGTTAAAATGAGTGTGTGTGCACACCTGGTATGCGATCATGTCAGAATGGGTGTATAGCTGTGTGTAGTAGTAAAATACTTGGTCCTGGTTGGATAGCTCAGAGCATCTACTCTTTTCTAACCATAGCTTCGAGCTTTGATTGGTGTGTGTGTACCTGGTGACAGTGGTGAGCAGCTCCCTCTCCCTGCGTCTCTGCTCCTCCAGCTGGGTGTCCTTCTCCCTGGTGTGTGAGCGAGCCTCCTCCAGACACACCTCCAGCTCTCGGACCCGGCCCTGCAGCTGGGACGCCCGCTGCTCCACCTCCAACAGCTAAAACACACAACACACGTACGTCAGCACTAAACTCAGGGCCCGCTCGTGTGTCGCTTTTGTGGTGGCTCTGTGCATATCAGAAGATGTATACATCTTATTAATGTGATTCCTGAGACAGTGAACAAACATCGCCAGACAGCAATAAAAAGACTGCCTGGAACGTGACCATAGTAACACCCAGAGTCATTTTGATGAGGTAGGATGTAGTTGTGTTGAGTGAGATTACACTTCATTCTGTATATAAGCCACGATCCGTGAATATATACTTACAGAATTAAGAATCTCACTCGATACAGTTGCCCCTGGACACTGATCCCAAGACAGTTTCACTTGGGTAAGGTATGTGTGTGTGTAATGCAGTCTGTGCTGGTTTTTACCTGTTTGCTCTGGCCCTGGTAGTCCTCCATAGTGGGCAGGTCAGCTAGGTAGCGCTCCAGAGTCTCGATGCGCTGCTGCTTCTCTCGGTTCTGCTCTGCCTCCTTCTGGCACTTCTTCTTCAGGCTGTTGATGTGCTTGTCCCGGCTGCGTATCTACACACACACACACACAAACGTTAAGTATGGAATAACGGTCACTTTTTATGAATAGAAAAATTCCTGACTGCAACGCCAATCACATTAAATAACTGTCACTTTATGTCATTCGAAAAGTAATTCCGTTTATATAATTAGCAACTGGACTATCAATGTAGCAGTGTGATGTTGTGGCAGATGGCCCGACGCTCAGCTTCTCACCCGCTCCTCCTGCTTCTTCATCTCCTCGGCGTGCCTCTCGCTGGTCTCCCTCAGCGTATCGTTCAGACGCCGCGTCTCCGCCTCCACGGCACCGAGGCGGCGCTCTGCCTCCGCCTTCTCCTGGGCGGCGCAGTCACCACGCTCTGCAAACTGGGCCCGCAGGAAGGCATTCTCCCTCTGAGCCTCCTGGAAGACACACAGGAAAGACTTCGAGGTCATCCGTGGTCGTGCAGTTTCAGCTCATCAAGTGGGTGTGTGGCTCTGGATAAGAGAGTCTGCTAAATGACAAATGTGAAAGAATGTGCGAGCGTGTCCAGCTCACCTGCAGTCGGAGCAGACACACGTCGCCGTACGGAGCACCACGGCCGAGCAGGGCTCCGTGGACCTGCAGCTCGCTCTCCCGCAGCCGCTGCTCCAGTTGAGACATCTGCTGCTTCTGTCTACAACAATACAACCCAGAGTAAACACCAGTGACATGGGGTCAGATACCACACACACACTTCCCCTAATACAGCCTGCTATAAGTGTATAAAGAAGATTTTGTTTCAGGTAGGGAAATAGATATTCCTTACCCCAGGACACTTTAAAGGAACACTCAGTGTCTGCATGGATCAGAGTTTATTTTCAGCCTAGCCAAGGCTCTGATAAAGGCGTGCTCTGCCAGAACGTAAGCCTGTTCGTCCCAAAGAAACACAGATCTATGCAGGCACCGGGTACTCCTTCTTCCTTATATTCCTGGATAGTCACAAGTATACGTTTTTGGGGGATTATCCCTCAGAGTCGATCACCTGATTTTTTTTGTTGAGTTTGGTTAGCCTTTCAATCTGAAGTAATAGGTGTGTACCTCTCTATGACGAGCTCCTTCTCCTTCAGAATGCTCTCGTTGGCTTTGATCACTGCGTCCCATTTACTGGTCTCTGGTGGCATGGAGGGGGTGGAGTAGAGAGCGGAGTACTGGCCCACTCCAGCAGTAATCATCTGCATACACAGGACGTATTGGACATGTCCGACTCAACTATAAAGAATACCTAACCGCCTTATAACCAAAGAGGCCATCTTCTCTAACTTTGGCAACCACTTTCCTCACTCAAAAACATTTCTGTTGTCCTAATATGGGCATTTTGAGAACTATACTGAACAAAAATATAAACGCAACATATAAAGTGTTGGTCCCATGTTTCATGAGCTGAAATAAAAGATACCAGAAATGTTCCATATGCACAGAAAGCTCATTTCTCTCAAATGTTGGGCAAAAATGTGTTTACATCCCTGTTAGTGAGCATTTCTCCTATACAAGATAATCCATCCACCTGACAGGTGTGGCATATCAAGAAGCTGATTAAACGCCATGATCATTACACAGGTGCACCTTGTGTTGGGGACAATAAAAGGCCACTAAAATGTGCAGTTTTGTCACACAACACAATGCCACAGATGTCTCAAGTTTTGAGGGAGTGGGCAATTGGCATGCTGACTGTAGGAATGTCCACCAGAGCTTTTGGCAGAGAATTGTATGTTCATTTCTCTACCATAACATAATTTTAGAGAATTTGGGAGTATGTCCAACCGGCCTCACAACCGCAGACGAAGTGTAACCACGCCAGCCCAGGACCTCCACATCCAGCTTCTTCACCTGAGACCAGCCACCCGGACAGCTGATGAAACTGAGGAGTATTTCTACCTATGCCCTCCCAGGCCCACCCATGGCTGCGCCCCTGCCCAGTCATGTGAAATCCATAGATTAGGGCCTAATGAATTTATTTAAATTGACTGATTTCCTTATATGAACTGTAACTCAGTAAAACCGTTGAAATTGTTGCATGTTGCGTTTATATTTTTATTCAGTATACATGTGTATAAAATGGGTCAGTCTTACACTAGCTGTTCTCAGGTCTAAATGCTCAGCTCACCTGCATCTGCTCCACTTGCAAGCGGAGACTCTCCAGCTGCTGCTTGTGCTGCTGTTGCTGCTGCCAGCTGGGCAGCTCTCTGCATCTCTCCTGCAGCATGGGCTCATAGGCCTTGGCCTCCCTCAACAGAGCCTGGGTCTGCAGATACAGAGAGCTGGGGTACACACCGGCTGACCCAGCCCCAGTTCCACCGGGCTGGCTGCTCCTCTGGCTGTAGGGGTCTGGAGCTCCGGGGACCCCCGGCCTGGCCTCGGGGAGAGCCTTGTACGAGTGCTCCATGGCTGCCATGGCTACCCTGTAGGCCTCCCCGCTGCACTCGGGAGTCTCCCCCAGGCTGGTCATCTGGAGCCTGAGTTGGACGTCGGGGCAGTAGCCCGCTAGCAGAGCAGATTGGTTCATTGTGGGCTCCATGGTGGGCATGTCGAACCTCTGGCCCTCATCCATGCAAGACTGGTCCCCAGAGGGGAACAGCGAATGGTCTAGTCCGTTCACGAGGCTGCGGTAGCGGCTCAGGCAGTCTGTCTTGGGCCCGGCGGGGTCGGCTCCCCCCATGCCGCCTTGTGCCATGTCCAGGTTGGGGGAAGAGGCTGATTTGGAGAGGGAGGACGACTTAGAGCTGGAGGTTCCACTGGAGGTTCGGGAGCCCGAGGGCGGCCTGTGTGCCTCGGCAGAAGCCTGGGAATCGTCTTGGGAATGGGGCTGGGGCTTGGAGGCCGGTGGTCCGGCCGTGGACGGCATGACATGGGCAGTGGGGATGGGAATCTGACTGCGGATGGGCTGGAACGAGGGGCTGCTGCTGGAACTGCAGAAATCTGGAGGGGGTAAGAGAAAGGAACCGTTAGATTTGGGTAAGAATTTTAAGCAGCATCCATTGAGTAACAATAAAAGGTACTTTGCTTTCACTGGGAAGTGGTGAACAAAACTGCCACTCGGGTAGCATTGAATTCAGTGAACGGTCTTGAAAACAGAGTAAAACTCTTCCTTTCTCCAAACAATCTCTGGCTTAAGATTCCTTTAGAGAGTTGGTATGCTGTACGTACCGCACTACCACCCACACTATTTTCAGGTGGTGATGTGAAGCATACTACACACCGTGACTGGGGTCAGTGGGTGGCCCACTTTGCCTGTCAGGTAACACCACTAGTACTGACTGACCTAGTAAGTGCTTTTATTCATTGCCAACAGAAAGACCATTCATTCACGAACCAAGAAACCCTTAACACATGCAAGAACAGACAGGCAAATAGACTAACCTCAAATCATGAGACTACACACCAAAGAAGCACCCCATTTTGATTGTGTCATAATGGCTACTAAGCTATATTTTGAAATGGAAACAGTTAGACACATCAGTTTTCAAATGAAGAAACCTCTGCGTTTAAAGCACTGGAAACTAGTAAAAACAACAACTAGGCCTGTGTGACAGCTAACAGCAGACTCCATACACAAGCCCTATTTCATAACAGCTATTTAAAGAGAAACAGAGAGCCCTGCTCACCTGGCACTCACTCCGACACTGGGAGAAACGTGTTATTAGCCGTGACATTTTTTAACAGCCCAGCGGAAGGGGTGAGCTGCAGCAGCAAGATGTTTAATGCTGATGCCGAATTCCTTCCAATGCATTTTTATGGAGGCTCGAAGGTTCTAGGCTGACAGCAGTGTAGTGTCGCGGACAAGAAGGCCTTGTACAGCAGGGAGTATTGTCCTAGAGAATAACCAAGCCAGGCCGCCCTGTAAAGCGCTCGGAGCAACCACACACAAACAGACACAGGCAGGAAAGGTTAGGGGTATTTATAGCCCCACTCAGGTTACAGAGTGATCTGTGCCGGCTGCTTATTTAAACACCTAGACCTCTCCCACAGTCCCGTGCACGTCACACGAGTACACCCCAAAAGCGAGACTAAAAACCTCCCCCAAAATGAGACGTCTCATTTTGGACAGAGCCGTGCTTAGCAACGGCAGGGGAAAATAAGAATTAGTGAGCACACAACAGGAAGGAACTGGCAAAGACAGAGACTCTTCCAGTGAAAACATTCTTCAAATGAAATGTTCAGGTGACCTTGAGGCTCGACTGATTCATGAGTATGTCTGGCTAGGACGAGTCCAAACTGCTCTGATGCTCTGAGGGAGAACAAACTAGGCCTATGTGGAATTGCAGTTGAGAGTTAATTCTCCAGCAGGTAATGGTTTGTAAGCTCACTCAAAACCTAATTTGGCAAAGATGTAATATAAAATGCTACTCCAGCAGTACCAGACTAACTGTGACCGCAACATAAATGTATCACAAATAGAAATACACAATTGGAAAGTAGGATACAATAAGCTGTGTTCAAAGAACAAACTACTTCATCCAGGGCCCCAAAAACAACAACACATCAGTGCCTATGAAGGATGACCTGTCAGACTGACCTTTGAACTCTCTGACACTACACCATGTCCACCCTGACCCTCTCCTTTGACAGTTTAGACTGGAGTAAGGGAGTTGAAGAAGGAGTCAGGACTCATGTTGCTAAGCACTGTTATCAGTTACAGCGCCAGTGTATCAGTGGCACTAGCTTGCTTGACAGTTGGGCCCAAATAGTAGTGTCTCGTTAACTGCAATTCTCCTTTTAGTCTTCAATTGTGAATGCAGATGGCATGGCGCGATTACAATGGTTTTCAATGGACACACCCAACTACTAGAAAAAACGATAGAATCACAAATAGGCTTACCACAGGCAAACACAGACTACTAATACTAAAGCACTCCAGTCTCACCTTCAGTAGGGCATACGGATAGTACATACAGTGGGGAAAAAAAGTATTTAGTCAGCCACCAATTGTGCAAGTTCTCCCACTTAAAAAGATGAGAGATGCCTGTAATTTTCATCATAGGTACATGTCAACTATGACAGACAAATTGAGGAAAAAAAATCCAGAAAATCACATTGTAGGATTTTTAATGAATTTATTTGCAAATTATGGTGGAAAATAAGTATTTGGTCACCTACAAACAAGCAAGATTTCTGGCTCTCACAGACCTGTAACTTCTTCTTTAAGAGGCTCCTCTGTCCTCCACTCGTTACCTGTATTAATGGCACCTGTTTGAACTTGTTATCAGTATAAAATACACCTGTCCACAACCTCAAACAGTCACACTCCAAACTCCACTATGGCCAAGACCAAAGAGCTGTCAAAGGACACCAGAAACAAAATTGTAGACCTGCACCAGGCTGGGAAGACTGAATCTGCAATAGGTAAGCAGCTTGGTTTGAAGAAATCAACTGTGGGAGCAATTATTAGGAAATGGAAGACATACAACACCACTGATAATCTCCCTCGATCTGGGGCTCCACGCAAGATCTCACCCCGTGGGGTCAAAATGATCACAAGAACGGTGAGCAAAAATCCCAGAACCACACGGGGGGACCTAGTGAATGACCTGCAGAGAGCTGGGACCAAAGTAACAAAGCCTACCATCAGTAACACACTGCGCCGCCAGGGACTCAAATCCTGCTGTGTCCCCCTGCTTAAGCCAGTACATGTCCAGGCCCATCTGAAGTTTGCTAGAGTGCATTTGGTTGATCCAGAAGAGGATTGGGAGAATGTCATATGGTCAGATGAAACCAAAATATAACTTTTTGGTAAAAACTCAACTCGTCGTGTTTGGAGTACAAAGAATGCTGAGTTGCATCCAAAGAACACCATACCTACTATGAAGCATGGGTGTGGAAACATCATGCTTTGGGGCTGTTTTTCTGCAAAGGGACCAGGACGACTGATCCGTGTAAAGGAAAGAATGAATGGGGCCATGTATCGTGAGATTTTGAGTGAAAACCTCCTTCCATCAGCAAGGGCATTGAAGATGAAACGTGGCTGGGTCTTTCAGCATGACAATGATCCCAAACACACCGCCCGGGCAACGAAGGAGTGGCTTCGTAAGAAGCATTTCAAGGTCCTGGAGTGGCCTAGCCAGTCTCCAGATCTCAACCCCATAGAAAATCTTTGGAGGGAGTTGAAAATCCGTGTTGCCCAGCGACAGCCCCAAAACATCACTGCTCTAGAGGAGATCTGCATGGAGGAATGGGCCAAAATACCAGCAACAGTGTGTGAAAACCTTGTGAAGACTTACAGAAAACGTTTGACCTGTGTCATTGCCAACAAAGGGTATATAACAAAGTATTGAGAAACTTTTGTTATTGACCAAATACTTATTTTCCACCATAATTTGCAAATAAATTCATAAAAAATCCTACAATGTGATTTTCTGGAATTTCTTTTCTCATTTTGTCTGTCATAGTTGACGTGTACATATGATGAAAATTACAGGCCTCTCTCATCTTTTTAAGTGGGAGAACTTGCACAATTGGTGGCTGACTAAATACTTTTTTTCCCCACTGTACACCTCCAGTCCTAGTACTTCCAAAATGATGTTCTCATTTAAACCCCATCGGGTGCATCTAATCTGTGAGCATTACATGTATCACTCAGCAAAGAAGAAGGGGGCAAGGGTTCAGAGTTTCCATTTAGCTGTCCAGTCCTAGCAATCCACCCCCCATCCCCCAATTAGGTAGGCCGAGCCACCGGTAGGGAATATAAACTACCCCTGTAAATCTCCTGAGCATCCAAGGATCATGAGCACATCACCCTGCCTATAAATAGGCTGTACTCAACAACAGAGGATGCTGACCTCCGACCCCTTGTTCCAAACATAGTCGCAGAGAGAAACAGCAAGCTGCTGTGGATTTCTCCTTTCATTCACATCGACTGCTCTCAAGTCGATAAGGTAGGTAGGGCGGCAGGTAGCCTAGCAGTTAAGAGCGTTGGGCCAGTAACCTAAAGGTCACTGGTTCGAATCCCACAGCCAAATTGTTCCTGTAAATCGCTCTGGATAAGAGCGTCTGCTAAATGACTTAAATGTAAGTCCAGCGAGTCACACATACCTTGAGATTTTGGGCTGATCTGACGACAGCATATTGCGATAGGCCAATAAACATGATAAATCACCTCATTAGACCTGATAATCATTTTCCAACTCTCTGAATGTCTGGCATCTCTGGAACTAGGGCATTTCAAATTTATATTCACCTAGGCCGATCTGAACAAAAAGCAAACTTTTATAACACATTTAACATGTGAGCTAGTCAGCCATCAGCATTGTAACTAACATTATTCACCACGGTGAACATAGAGAACAGTGTGTACAGCTGTGTGGGGGGTGTTTGGTCCTGTGTAGCTCAGTTGGTAGAGCATTGCACTTGCAACACCAGGGTTGTGGGTTCGTTTCCCATGGGGGACCAGTATGATGAAAAAAAATGAAGAAAAATGAAGAAAAAAATACAAATAATAATAATAATAATAAGTGCACTCACCAACTGTAAGTCGCTCTGGATAAGAGCGTCTGCTAAATGACTAAAATGTAATGTAAATGTGTTTCAGAACTGAGCTATATGACATGTTGCATAATAAGCATGGGTGTTGTGGTAGTACAGGCCAGGAAGTCAGAGCAGGGGGGACGTTCTCACCTTCTGTGCTGCCTAGCTCCGTGTCCCCACTGTCTGTTGTCCTAGGCCGGCGGCCAAAGTGGCTCTGGAACTTCTCAGACACAGCTGGCGTCTGCCACTCCATGTCAGGAAACCCAGCTGAAACGCATACTTGATGTGTGAAAAGCACAGCCAACATCCACAAGGTGACACTAATAACGCTTCATTTAATGAAGGGGTGTGAGAGAGTCTAAGCTGAATTTAAGAGCCAAGGGGCATGTTACACAGTTGTATCAGAAACACTCAATGTCAACATCAGCTGAAGGTCCCATATTCCAGTTGAAGTTAGTCCAAAGGACTGGAAAACCGATGATTCTCGCTCTGATTAAGTTAGTTAGCTACACAGATCTCGTTCTTTCTACCTAGATATAACTTATGCCAGTTAACGTTAGCTATTACCATCAGTGCTATCCGGGAAGAATAGTACGGACCCTAACTTGAACTAGCTTGATAGTTAACGTTAGCTAACTAGCTACCTACCGTAACTATAATATAAAGTCGATGGCTAGCTACATGTCAATTGTGTTTGTTAGCTTTTTATTAAACAAGCTAGCTATTTAACGTTGTTAGCTAGTTTGCTATCTTACTAAGCTAGTCGGCTGCCTAGCAAATATTACCTTGCTAGCTCAATACAAAGAACAACAACTTTAACTAGCTAACGTAGCTAGGTAACAAAGTTGCGTTAATGACATAGCTATCAGTAACGTTAGCAACAAATTGCGACAGTGTAACATAATTTATTCACCTAAACCTACCTTTTCTGCAATACTTGCAAATTAACTCATTAAGTATGCCGCGATTAGCACGTGTAATTTCGCTCGCTCTCAATAATTCCTTCTCCTCCACCTGTTCTAGAATTTCGCTAGCTAACCGTTTATGATTTGACTCAAACAACACTACAAGCTTTTAGCAACTTCAGAGTCCCGCCCATTTTAAAATAGAAGGGAAACATGGGAACGTTCCATTTGTCTGACGTAGTCCTTTGATCTGATTATTATATAATTGGTAGATTATGCAGTAGAATGATTGAACATAGAGCAAACAAACTTAATTTGTTGTCTTGAGACTCAAGTAAATTACAACAGAAGTCCACATGTCTGTGTCTTTGTAGCATTGTGGGCCTGAGAAACAACATGAATACATACGCATATAAACATTTAAGAAAGAACAAAACAACTTAATGCATTTGACTCTGAGTGAGTGAAACTTTTTACTCTTGCTACCTATTGGATTACGTTTACACGAATCAGATTGGCATTTGAAGCAATGATCTCAAATAAGCTTTTGTCGTAAAACATTGTAGACTATTTAGCATTTGGAGGACAAGTCAGTCACAGTGTTGACTTATTATCAGTCACTGCAGTACAGTAGTTCAGATTTCACAGTCCGGGAGCTAGTCTTGTTCACTTTGGCATACAGTGGTGAACGTCTTGATGAGTTGGAGCAGTCTTTGGTTTTCTTGACTTTGGCATAGACCAGGAACGGCACTTCACCCTTTTCATCTACCTCCTCCAGGTGGTTGCTGCCGTCTGCTACCTGTTGTTGAGAAGCCTTGTTGTCTGTAGTGGGCCATGGATTACAGACCTCTGTGGCCACAACGTCGTACACTACTGACCCAGTGTAGCTGCTGTGTCGTCGGACACTGCTCTTCTCCAGCTCAGGTAAGGGAGGCAACTGCCTCAAAGCCTTCACCGGCCTTGGGGTGTCCTGCCCTGGGAAAGACCCTGCACAGAGTGAAACATAAACAGTGAGCTGAGTGTGATGTGGGGAAACATGTCCAACTGCAAGTGTGATGCACAACTGACTCTGACCTCTGTGTTCTCTTTGGGACTGGGTTGACTTTCTTTTTGAGGATGCTGGTCCAATGATGTTCTTCCTTAGTTCTGAGGTTGTGACCTCAATTGAATCTGGGCGCTGCAATGAGCAATCATATAAGTATTATTCCATGCATTTGAATGCCAGCTTTACATTAAGTTGTACTATTTTCTGGAGCAGGACATCCACAAACAACAGTCAATGGTAATGTAAATGAATTGGTAAGGTGAATGGTACATTCCCAGGTATTTTGTACACTGACCCTTTCACCAGAGATCTGTCCCATTTCGGCCAATGACAACCTGGACGTCTTTCTACTAATGGAAAAATGCAGACAGGATGTCAGCAATACCTAAAAAATACTCATAAAGGGCCATAATACAGGAAGAAGTATTACCTTTTTGAACGGATCGCACATATAATTGATACTATGGGAAGTAGGAGAAGGGATAAAAGACACAGACTCCACTGCACTGGTGACAATAGTCTCCACAAAATCTCCAGAACCATGGCATTGACTTCCTGACATACACAGAAGAAGAAAAAAAAGTATACTTAGTATCAGTTTATGGCACAACAAATCGATCATAGAATTAGAGGCAGAGGCAGGAGAGCTGCCTGGGTGAAAACAGGAGTACAAAACATTTTGAAGGTGGTCTTTGTATGATTAATGATAAAATGTTCATATTTGAAGAAATACCATGTCACTCTTCATTTTAGGTGCAAGTTAATGCCTTTATGATCTTGTCATGTCCACAAGGATAATTAAAACCACATGCGTACGTGTTTCGGCTGCTATGCCTTCTTCAGAGTGTGTAGAAGAAGTCTCTGTGCCAAGCTTTGCCAAGGGTTAAATAACACATTCAGAATTTCTCTAAGAAAGAAGTTGAACATCCATAGAATGGGTGCTTACCCTTAGATGCCTGTCTCCAGCTTGTGAACTGAACCCCTTGCCTCACCAAGACAGACCACCAGACAGACCACCAGTTGTAATAAATAGAAGCTGCAACAAAGTTTGGGGAAATTCAGCACTACCTCTTTGGTTGTTATGTTAATTGCACAGCAGTAAGGTTCACCTGTGACTTCTACTGAGCTGAGTTCTGTGCTTCTCTATTTCAAAAAGTCAATACTCTAAAGCAGCTTCCTCTCCTCATCTGCACTGATCTGATATCATAATGTAGATACAACGGTGAGCACTGGTGAATGTCTACAGGTGCTTTCTACTTTATGAGACGATTGTCCATGCCACTGGACCAGTCTCACTGACATGCAGTAATATCATGATTGAGAGTAATGGAAGACCATTTACATATGTATCAGGATATATCTATTATTTTATTAATGATTTCAGGATTAATTTATTATTAATTCATTATTTTGTCCCACAAGCCACACTCCTTCATACATCTCAACAGGAAAACAGTGCTGAATGCCATTGCTGATCTCATATTGCATTAGGTTAATAAGTAGAAAAATATAGATGTGGAAAAAGTATCAAATTTTCATACTTGAGTAAAAGTAAAGATACCTTCATAGAAAATTACTCTATTAAAAAGTATGTCACCCAGTAAAATACTACTTGAGTAAAAGTCTAAAAGTATTTGGTTTTAAATATACTTAAGTATCAAAAGTAAATGTAATTGCTAAAATATACTTAAGTATCAAAAGTAAAAGTATAAATAATGTCAAATTCCTTATATTAAGCAAATCCGACGTATAATGTTCGTTATTTTTTTATTTACGGATAGACAGGGGCACTTAGACATCATTTACAAATTAAGCATTTGTGTTTAGCGAGTCTGCCAGATCAGAGGCAGTAGGGATGACCAGGGATGTTTTTCTGTCCTGCTAAGCATTCAAAATGTAACGAGTACTTTTGCTTGACAGGGAAAATGTATGGAGTAAAAAGTACATAATTTTCTTTAGGAATGTAGTGAAGTAAAAGTTGTCAAAAATATAAATATTAAAGTAAAGTACAGATATCCCCCAAAAAATACTTAAGTAGTACTTTAAAGTATTTTTATTTAACTACTTTACACCACTGGAAAAATAAAATCAAAACATGCAAAGGATCTTTGCAACTTTTTCATTTGTGGAATTGACCTGTCACTCAACAGTACAGTCGTGCGACGAAAAAAAAACAGCGGTGCAATTCACAGAGTGGTGTACTCATAATTTTCTTCCTAAACTTCGTATACAAAGGCTAGTTCACGTCAGCTTGTTCACGTAAGGGTAGTGGGAGGGTTCAGTCAGTTGAGAAACCAATGTAAGTAGTGACAGTCAACACTTGTAAATTCTTAGCAAAATATTGAATATGAAGCGCTCTTGCTAAAGTTTGACTTTCATTGGTAAGGAGTAGCTCAAGTGCTAGATAGATAGAGAACTAGTGCATTGAGAATTCCCAGTTTCTTGAATAAATAATCTCACGTTAGCTTAGCTAGCTAGCTACTGTAGCTCAGGAATTTAGCTGGCTGGATAGCTGGCTCTATCGTTATCTGGAAACTTGGGCAAAGATTGGGAACGATTTCGAGGTGAAGGCCAGACGACACAGGTACAACGCTTTTTTTAGGGAATGCCAGAAATATCTAGTTACGGTGACGGGGCTGTATCTGTATGTCTGTGTTTTTGGGAGGCCAACCCAGCCTGCTGTCATTGTGTGCGTATAGGGCTTGTTATTATTGGCTATTGGTAGCTAGCCTCCCAGCAGCTAATCCAGCTAGCTACCGTTAGTTGGCTAATGTAAACATCAGTCGCAATGGCTAGTATTAGGAAGGAATTGTGTGTACATAGCTATCTGAAGACCGCCACTTGGCTAGCTGAGATATAACCAGTTGACGTTCTAGTTAGCTAACAGTTATGTTTCAGTATTTAAACCTCAAAACACTTGGGAACCCCTCATCTATTTAGGAGGTGTACATTACTCCAGTGTCCATTGATGTCCGTTCTATTCAATTTCTCAAGTTGCAGCCCATTCCTAGAGACTGTGCAGATGCCATCTGACCTTTGACCCTGCACCTCTAGTCCGTGCTCAATGACTTGCTGTGAGGCCATGTCTGCTGTGAACATCACCAGAGACATCCTGCACAGGCAGATCAGGGTGAGTCCAACGTTTTAAGCCCCTGTTTTTATGAAATACTGTACTATTTTACCCAAACAAACCGACCTAGTTAATTCCCACAGAATTTAAAATTTGACTTTGACCTGAATTTTCATATTTCGTTTTCTGGATAAAAAAATCAACAACCCTCAAATGCAATCTGCATTGCAATCTATTCAGTAATGAGCACTAGTACACTGAAATGCTTTAATTATGTTGGACAGAGTGAGACAGGAGATTTTGGGGGGAGTCAGGTGATGTTTTGCCTTAATGTCTGCAGGACAAAAGAGCATTGGGCTTCCAAAGGCAGTATCATGTCACGGACCCCTTCATCAATAGACTTGGACTGGAGGCAGAGCTGCAGGTGATTTGTTTGTTTGTGTGTGTGTGTGTGTGTGTGTGTGTGTGTGTGTGTTTCTGCACACATACAGCATTAACATCTTTGCCAATTTGACAGCCTGAATCTGTTGTGTCAACAGGGCCACACTGGGTGTGTCAACTGCCTAGAATGGAATGAACGGGGAGAGTAAGTCCTGAGCTGAAACCAGGGTTCTATTTACTGACCATATTTACCACGTCTACATTTATGTTGGCCTATCTGTAATGTTTGCTCTTGTTCTATGCAGTCTGCTGGCATCGGGCTCAGATGACCAACATTGCATCATCTGGGACCCCTTCAAACACAAGAAGCTCACCACTATGCACACAGGGCATGCAGCAAACATCTTCTCTGTGAAGGTAAAAACATAAACTGCTTGATGGGGAAAGTCTGTGTGTAGAAATGAAGCTTCTTTCTTATTGTTTCTTATTTTATTCTCGTTTTTTTCCGTCCCCCCTTGCAGTTTCTCCCTCACTCAGGTGACCGTATCCTAGTGACGGGTGCAGCAGACACTAAGGTTCACGTGCATGATGTGTCAGTCAAGGAGACCATCCACATGTTCTCCGACCACACCAACCGTGTCAAGCGCATCGCTACGGCCCCCATGTGGCCTAACACCTTCTGGAGTGCTGCAGAGGACGGCATCATCAGGTCAGAGCCCCAGTAGCTAGCTAACCATTGGAGCATCCATATATGTTCATTGGTTAAGGTGATACTGTGTCAGATAAATTGTCAGATGCATCATGTTATTTCTACTGGCTTGTAGTAGAATATCGAAGGTGAAAAGATAACATGAAACAGTAAGGTTGGAATGGAAGTGTTATGCCATGGGCCCCTTCCTTACCTCAAGCCGTTCCCTACCAGTTCCTTGGCTCTCCCAGGGACTTCTCTGGGTCTCTGTGGCCACATGCCTCCAGCAGCACTTCCATCACACACTGTCTTGGAGATTAATGTATCTCCAGACAATACCCTTTAAGTATCCTTGAAAGCTCAGGTGTGATGTTGGCATTGTGGACTACTGCAGATGCGTGGTTGGCTTCAGGCTATGGTTTCCATAGGGGGGTCAGCTCAGACACAGGAGGTGAATGATGGGGGGGGCTTTAGTATCCTACTGTCTCTACAGTACATCACTGCCTGACTTTCCCCCGTACATCACTGCCTGACTGCCCCCTTGCTTATGACTCAAAGGGCCAATGTTGCAATGATGGCTTATGTTTTTGTTTTTTGACTAACCCAATCAGTAGTCTACAACCTCAAAATATGGCTCCCACGTACAGAGTATAGTAGTTAGTTGTTTGTTTTTGAGCAAGCTGGCTTTGGACACAAATTGCAGTTTTGCAACAACTTACATGCAATTAAACCTTGCAAAAGTCTAGTATTTGATAGAATTCAAAACAAACAATATTTAAAAGAGCTTAGCTCTGACTCTCTGGAGATGATTGATGTCATCATGATGTGCTTTCTTCTACTAATACTTTAGGCAATATGACCTGAGGGAGAGCAGTAAGCGTTCGGAGGTGCTCATCGACCTGACGGAATACTGTGGTCAGCTGGTGGAGGCTAAGTGTTTGGCTGTCAACCCGCAAAATAATAACTACCTAGCAGTGGGCGCCAACGGGCCCTTTGTACGCCTCTACGACATGCGCATGATCCACAACCACAGGTGAGTAGTAGTCAGGCCCGAATCCTAACTTGAGATCGATGCATGTGACTCAAGTTTCCATTGATATCAATACATAATTTACGTGAAAGTCCAAGTCATCTCAAATCTGAAGTTAGGATTTTGCTCTCACTGCTTGACTGTCAAATTTGAGTTTTAATTGAATAGTTTTTAATTTCATATCACATAAGGAATATGCACGTCTATTGGATAGAACGTCTAATATGTCTCCCTACTACTCTGGGCTATCATCAGTCATACCAATGTTATTTTCTCAGCTTCGAGACTTTTTATGTACACAGATGGAGCATGTTTTGGTAATCATTTGTGTTTCTCCACTCCCATTCACAGGAAGTCTGCGAGTCAGAGCACATCAGCAGGAGTGCACACATTCTGTGACAGGCAGAAGCCCATCCCAGACGGAGCGGGGCAGTATTATGTCGCAGGTGTGTGTGTGTGATCGTATGGTTTGGCTTATTGCACAAAATGTATTAATAAAAAACAGCTGTGAACACTTTCTATGAAGCCCATACAGTATCTACAATGCATTATAAACAGTAAAAACACACATGTTCAATGTGTGAGTTATAATGCAGTCATTTGCAATATATGGAATTAATTTCTGTATGCCTCTCACCCAACTTCTTCTCCTTGTTCCATCACCTCAGGGCACCTGCCAGTGAAGCTCCCTGACTACAATAACCGCCTGAGGGTCCTGGTGGCCACCTACGTCACCTTCAGCCCTGACGGCACCGAGCTGCTAGTTAACATGGGAGGAGAACAGGTAAGGCTGCTTCCTAGAAGTGGAAACATCATAGAAGAGGAAACGTCCTAGAAGTTAAACTCTTATTTCAGGTCAAACCTCCAGGTCAGCCCACTAGGCAAAAATCCATCTCTTTCTCAGATTGTCAGGTTTGAATCCCAACAAGCATACTACTTTAACTCTCAAACCAAATCATTAAAGTTGTTGATTTACCTGTGGTTGGGTTAAAAGGGTAACTTTGCCGGGAATGTATTTTCTCTTGTCTGCAGGTGTATCTATTTGACTTGACGTTCAAACAGAAACCGTACACCTATCTGCTTCCGAAAAAGTGCCAATTAACAGGTATTATGACTATGGAAATAGCCCAAAGCTTACTACAGTATTTGGCCATTAAAATGACATGTACAGTATGCATTATTTATGACCAATGAGTTATATGGAGGGGTGTAGTTGCTCGCTGAAAGTCTGCCCATAGTTTATATACAGATCTGGGCATTAAAAAGTGAATTCTTCAAAATGCCTTGCAGCAGCAATGTATGTCAAGGTACATTGTCAATGTGACAAACTACTCTCTCGCAGGGTGACAACCACCAAGGTCATTATCAATCACTTGACAATAACCCATGGAATGAAATGCATTTTTGAAAAATGTCCCTGACGGTGCAGTTACTTTGCGGCAAATGTTCTTTACTGTTCTGCAGTACTTTGTAACTTTAATGCCCAGAACTGTATGGGGATTTCTAAAATCTTGATATCCCAACAGATGTTCAGAATGGAAAGACAACCAACGGTGTGTCAAATGGAATTCACTTGCCAGCCAGCCGACTTCGATTCGCAGAAAGCAAAGTCTTCTCTGGGTAACCTTTTTCTCGCGTTTGATTTTAATCGTTAATTTTCACCTACATATTACATTCAGCAACAGATAGCTTAGCCCTAGTGTATTTATAGAAACACAACGCTATGGTCGGTGACATCCCTAGTTTCTCTCTTATCACTCTCTCATCTCGTCCTCCTCTCATCTTTCTTCCCTAGTTCTGGTGATCTGCCGCCTCACTTGGAGCGGATAAAGCAGCAAGCCAACGACGCGTTTGCGCGGCAGCAGTGGACTCAGGCCATCCAGCTCTACAGTCTGGGCATCCACGAGGCCAGCCACAACGCCATGCTATACGGGAACCGTGCTGCCGCCTACATGAAGCGCAAGTGGTAGGCAGCTTTTTCGACCTTGATCCCTAGCTAACCCCTAGCCTCATCTACTCTCCTTCTGTGTTTCTCCTGTTACAGAACATGGTCATGTTCAGTAGGGCATACTGTAGCAAAATTGATGAGTTCAGGTATAACGTCCCTGTTTCATCACGTTTCAAACGGTTTACCACTATGCTGGTACACACATTGTGTGTGTGTGTGACTGTGTGGTATTTACAGTTGTGTGTGTGTGATGTGTTCTCTCTCTCCCCCAGGGACGGTGACCACTACGATGCGCTGAGGGATTGTCTGAAGGCCCTGTCCCTCAACCCTGGGCACCTGAAAGCCCACTTCCGGCTGGCACGCTGCCTCTTTGAGCTGAAGTACGTGGCTGAGGCTCTGGAGTGCCTGGATGACTTCAAGGGCAAGTTCCCCGAGCAAGCCCACAGCAGCGCCTGCGACGCCCTGGATAAGGACATCAAGGCCGCCCTCTTCTCCAAGATGGACTCTGGTGAGAAGGGGTTAAATGGTGATGCTGGGTTTGGGTAATCGTTTCCCCCCACAAATAAAGTGTGATTTTGGCTGACCTCTGACTTTTCCATCACCTTTCCCCACATTGACTTACAATATGTTTTTTTATGTGTTGATATATTGCTTCAATTCAAAATACCTTATGTATACCACAAAGGCAATTGTGCAAATTAATACAGTGTTAGTTAGTGTATGGATTTGATTTGATATAATGCACTGTTTTATTTGTTTGTTTTTGTTTATTTCCATGTCGTGTCTGTTCATAGCTGAGGACAAAAAGGGCAACAGCTCGATCCGTTTCCACACGTTCAGCAGGAAGGAGCCCATCCCGGAAGACGAGGTCGTGTTGAGAGAGCGCAGCTACGACTACAAACACCGCTACTGTGGTCATTGCAACACCACCACAGACATCAAGGAGGCCAACTTCTTTGGCAGGTCAGTGGAGCATTTTAGACACTAAAACCACTCTATATGTTAATATTAGTTGTTGACCTGTAAAGAAAAGTAAAAAGCATGAGCTGACGCACACATTTTTTGTAGAGGTGCTGACTAATGTTATGTTTACTAATTCAATTTTTGGGAGCATATATAATAGTGTGCAACATTATTTTCAGACCTTTTAAAAAAGAAACACATTATGCTGTTCTATAGAAACTTCGGTGCCTCCTTAACAACTTAATAACGGATTCATGAGCAGTTCATAAGGTGTCAAATTGCGGTAGTTGACATAAGAATGAAAGAATGCTCATGTACTGCTTATGAATGCCTTGTTTTGATCAAGAATGCATTATGAAGTCCTTATTTAAGTACCCTTCAAATAAAATGTTACCGAAATGTCTCTGCCACCTGTGTGCCGTGTCAAACAATGACAAGGTCTAACAGTTCTCTCGCTCGAACAAAAATATAAACGCAACATGTAAAGTGTTGGTCCTATGTTTCATGAGCTGAAATAAAAGATCCCAAATTTGTTTACATCCCTGTTAGTGAGCATTTCTCCTTTGCCAAGATAATCCATCCATCTGACAGGTGTGGCATATCAAGAAGCTGATTAAACAGGATGATCATTGTGCTGTAAAAGGCTGCTCTAAAATGTGCAATTTTGTCACAACACAATGCCACAGATGTCTCAAGTTTTGAGGGAGCATGCAATTGGCATGCTGACTGCAGGAATGTCCACCAGAGCTGTTGCCTGAGAATTGAATGTTCATTTCTCTACCATAAGCCGCCTCACAGCCACAGACCACGGCTGCTGATGTCAACGTTGTGAACAGAGTGGGACAACATTCCACAGGCCACAATCAACAGCCTGATCAACTCTATACGAAGGAGATGTGTACCACTGCATGAGGCAAATGGTGGTCACACCAGATACTGACTGTTTTTCTGATCCACGCCCCTACTTTTTTTTTTTAATGGATCTGTGACCAACAGATGCATATCTGTATTCCCAGTCATTTGAAATCTATAGATAAGGGCCTCATTTATTTATTTAAATTGACTGATTTTCCTTATATGAACTGTAACTCAGTAAAATCTTTGAAATTGTTGCATGTTGCGTTTATTTTTGTTTGGTGTATATATAATCTCTCGTGTCCCCCCAGTAAAGGCCAGTACATTGTGAGCGGCTCCGACGACGGCTCCTTCTTCATCTGGGAGAAGGAGACTGCTAACCTGGTGCGGATCCTCCAGGGGGACGAATCCATAGTCAACTGCCTACAGCCTCACCCCAGTTACTGCTTCCTGGCTACCAGCGGCATCGACCCTGTGGTGCGGCTCTGGAACCCAAGGCCAGAGGTCATTAACAACATTATTCAATTAAATTAAATTCAAATAATTTAATTTCCCCCATGAGCAAACTTATTTTGTGTGGAATGGTAGGCTACATACAGCAAGATACAGGATGTATAAAACACATCAGCACCAAGGACACTATATACAGTGCCTTGCAAAAGTATTCATCCCCCTTGGCGTTTTTCCTACTTTGTTGCATTACAACTTGTAATTTTAAATGGATTTTTATTTGGCTTTCATGTAATGGACATACACAAAATAGTCCAAATTGGTGAAGTAAAATGAAAAAAATAACTTGTTTCAAAAAAGTCTAAAAGATAAATAATGGAAAAGTGCTATGTGCGTATGTATTCACCCCCTTTGCTATGAAGCCCCTAAATAAGATCTGGTGCAACCAATTACCTTCAGAAGTCACATAATTAGTTAAATAAAGTCCATCTGTTTGCAATCTAAGTGTCACATGATCTCAGTATATATACACCTGTTCTGAAAGGCCCCAGAGTCTGCAACACCACTAAGCAAGGGGCACCACCAAGCAAGCGGCACCATGAAGACCAAGGAGCTCTCCAAACAGGTCAGGGACAAAGTTGTGGAGAAGTACAGATCAGGGTTGGGTTATAAAAAAATATCTGAAACTTTGAACATCCTACGGAGCACCATTTTAAATCCATTATAAAAAAATTGAAATAATATGGATCCTCAAAGTGGTAGGCATGTTGTGTAAATCAAATGATACAAGCCCCCCCAAAAATCCATTTTAATTCCAAGATGTAAGGCAACAAAATAGGAAAAATGCCAAGGGGGGTGAATACTTTCGCAAGCCACTGTATAGAGTAGATGCATTTAAAAAGCAATCCATTCAATCACCAACATGATTGATTCTTTGATAAAATGTATTTGATGATTAAAAAAAATACATTTACAGCCAAGAACTGCCAATACATGCATTAAAAATGATCAAGGATTGCGCAATAAATAAATAAACACAATAGTACATCTGATTATTGGATTGTCACAATTGAGGCTGCACTATGATCTATCCTTTCCTATGGCCTCCTTTGTAGTAGTCTGATGTAAAAAAAAAAAAGGCTGACTTTACAATACACCAGAAGTGAACCCTTTTCTTACCTTTCTTTCTCTCCATCCTTTTCCATTTTTCCCTCCATCATCCAGACGGAGAGTGAGAGTGGGAACGGGCGCGTGGTGGAGGACATGGAGGGCGCGGCTGCAGCCAACCAGCGACGTATGAACGCCGACCCCCTGGAGGTCATGCTGCTCAACATGGGTTACCGCATCACAGGCCTCGGTGGCCGCGGGCCAGAGGGCTCAGACGATGAGGACAGCTCAGACGGCCAGGTGCAGTGCCGGCCCAGCTAGACTAGCAGGCCCAACACCACATACAGTATGGAGGCAGCAGGACGCAAGGCACTCCTCCCCTACCCCCTCCCAAACCCTGAGGCTGTCTGTGTGTACGTCTGTGTGTGTGTCTGTGAGGAGGGGGAAAAAAGCACCATAGAGATTCCGTTTGTCAATGTTTCATTCACCCCTCTAAAGCGAAGGCAACATCGAGTGAATGTCATGTCACAGCTCTGCGCTATGCACCGCCCTCCTCCTTCACATCCCGTGACAGGATTGGAGGAAACCAGTTTGGCGAGGGGATTCCACAGGGGTGACAACAACGACCTTTCACCCCTTTTAAGAACACCAACGACATCACCTCGGCCTCTCCCTCCGTTGCTCCATGCCTGGGGGTACTGGGCCTATACGGTAAAGGAGAGGAGAGCACTCCATCACTCCCCAATCTCTCACTATGAGCTAGGAGTCAACCACTTCGAAACCCTCTTCAAGAAGGAGCACGTTGGAGGGAAACACTACAAGCAGAAGCCCCAGGCCTCTGGTAGTGTAGCCTGCAGACGGCTCAGAGGTTAGAGGTCAAAGCGAGGCCCCAATAGTCAGTGTCCTCATTGGAGGATGAGACTTGAGGCCACAGGAAGTTGCTTTGTTTCATCTCTAGTGGGCTTTTCAAATGGAGTATAAGAGGTCACTCTCAGCCCCTCTCCAGCTCTGAAAGTTTCTACCTAAAGTTTTCGATTTACAATCATTTTTTTAAGTCGTTGGAATATTGGTCAACAGGAAGAGAGCACAAGAAGTCTTGCCTTTAAGTGTTACCCAGTCTTGAAGTGTTTCTCCAACTCAAATTAAATGTGTTGATAGGATTGTGCACCTTGTTTCTTTTAAACACGGTTTGGCAAAAAAAATAGTTTTTCTCTTGAAATTTGTTCAAAGTTTTGAAAGTAAAAATGGCCAAGGATTCATGTTGCATTTGCTTTGTCTGTTATCGTTGAGAAGTTATTCTTGTGGCTATATATGCCTATTTTATTGACAGGTATGCAAAATGTTTCCCTCTTACTTTTATTATGTAGGTTAAGACAAAGCTGTCAAACTGAAGCAGTAGCTCCTCACATTTTCTCCAACATTTGCTTCTCTGTCATTTGTTGATAATGATGTAGAGACAGATAATTCTAAAGGAGGGTTGTGGGGTTAAGTTTAGGGGGTTTGATTTCATTGATAGTCAGGTGTTGATTGGTCTGAAAATCTGTCGAACTTTGTTGTACTAAGGCTGCAAAATTCTGGTAATTTCCACAAAATTCCCAGTTTTTCCAGAAATCCCGGTTGGTAGATTACCGGGATCCGGATGAAATAAGCATGAAATCGGGAATCTTCCAACCAGCATTTCTGGGAATTATGGGAACGTTAACCTATGTTGGACTGATGCTCTGAACAGAGAGAGGTAAAGTGATTGAGAGAGAAGGGTATTTCACTACCCTAGGGCAATACCACCAGTCCTAATATCACTCATGCATGGCATAGAGGCCATCCATTTGGTGGCTTTTGGGGATCAGGGTCCCCACACGAGCACTTTCAGCTTTCCCCAGAAAATATCTTCTTGAGATCCTTTTGGGGGGAAGATTGGGATAGGGATTTTTCCCTTCCTGTAGCTTTGGACCCAGCATGAGTCCTCTGCTGCAGTTGGAGTTCTGCCTATGAGGTTATATGAGATTGTAAATGGCAAATTTGGACAATGAGCCTCTCGGTCCTCTGGCCGGCCAGCAAACCTCCAGCTCACTGATGACTTAAGGATGGAGTCCTCAAACACTAGGCTTCCATGTGTAATTTCTTTGTTAAAAAATAATTTAAGAAATGTTTTATTTGTTTATTTTTCTTTGGGAAAAATCCAATGACAGTTTGCTGCAAGAGAAAAATAAAAGAGGACTAATATTGTTGAACCACTTGTCTCGAATTTGTGTTTCACCTCCGACCTGTATTTAACCAGGGTAATGATGATTTGGATTGTATTAGTCATGTTTTCCACCTGCACACTGTTCCTAGGCTACACACAGGTCCACAACTATCCATTCAGTATCTCTGCTCCTGGCAAGATGCAGCTGAGGTCCCTGAATATCTGGGCAACTCCAACAGGATGAACAAAGTGGAGCTTTCCTGTCATTTAAAAATGTATTTTAGCGTTTCAGCTTTTGCTGACTTTTTAATATGTGCATAATACATCATCTGCCAAGGAGAGTTGGGAGTTAGAGGGGTGTTGGAAACACATGTCTTACATAAACTAATGAGGGTGACCTAGATACACTGAACAAAAATATAAATGCAACATGTAAAGTGTTGGTGCCATGTTTCATAATCCCAGACATTTTCCGTAAGCACAAAAATATTATTTATCTCAAATGTTGTGCACAAATTTGCATTTCTCCTTTGCCAAGATAATCCATTCACCTGACAGGTGTGGCATATCAAGAAGCTGATTAAATAGCATGATCATTACACAGGTCCACCTTGTGCTGGGGACAATAAAAGGCCACTAAAATGTGCAGTTCTGTCACACAACACAATGCCACGGATGTCTCAAATTTTAAGGGAACATGCAATTGGCATGCAGACTTCTGGAATGTTCATTTCGCTAACATAAACTGCCTCCAACATCGTTTTAGAGAATTTGGCAGTATGTCCAACCAGCCTCACAACCATATCCGGCTTCTTCACATTGGATCTTTGATAAATCTTTTTTTTGCTAAAAAGCTATTTTCCCATTTTAATGGAAATCGAAGGTACTTAATTGTTACACAGAAATTATTTGATATTGATAAAAAAACGGCTGCATTGGGCCTTTAATTAATATCCAGGCTGGCTTTGTGAGATTTGGTGCGTGACTTCTTTGCAGACGGTCTGGAACGCGGCAGCCATACGCGCCTACGCAGTTTTACGCAGTTAGTTTAGCAGCCATAGCCGGCGCCACACTGTCAAAATTACTGATGGCGGATGAAATAGACATAATGATTAATTATAACGGGGGATACGAAAAAATAGACCGGAAAAACAGCCGTTATCCGTATTGTATCGTTTGGACACCTATTCCAATATTGTCGTGAGTAGCCACTTTTCCGGTTGTTTTCTTTTGCTCACAATCTGAAATGGAGACACTATTTACGTGACAGATCATGTTGATAAACATCAATGGTCATGTAGGGTAGCTTGCATTATAACTAGTGAATTTTCAAATACTATGTGGCTGGAATTAAAATGCCCATACCGTTAGATGCCCTATAATATGCGCGCACTCTTTATTCCTAGGACCCCCCAATACAGTGCTGTACCTCTGTTTTGTTCAGGTGGTTGCTCCCCTTCATTGGTCACATGGGGATCTGTACTTCTGCAGGCGTGATAAGAGACTTCGCTGGATCATACTTTGTGTCTGTGAGTATATGCAGATCTTGCTTTATGACAGTAGGCCTACAGCTTTATGTGCATAAGCCGAATAAGCCTAATGTTATTATTGGACCATCTGTTTCGTGATAGTTCCTCAACATTTCCCATATTTCCTTTCAGGAAGATAATATGGCCTTTGGAAGACCAACAAAGTAAGTTGGCATTGTTCGTTCAATGCATGGAGCTAGGCCTGGCATATAGTGCTCAAAATTGACATGCAGGCATTGCAGTTATGTAGTAAGGTATTTGCAACATTGCTTGTCTCTTAACAGGTACTGGAAGCTTGATGTTGATAAGGTGTGTGGCACTGGCTCAGCTGCCTGGGACAAGGCTGTGCACGATGCATCGGAGGAGTACAAATGCAGGACGGTATGAACATTGACAGTGTCATAATGAGACAGACAGGAGGGTCTAGTAGTGGAATTATATTTCCTTCCTAGGTTCTATTGAACATCTTCAAAAAAGGCCTATTTAACATCTTCAAAACAGGCCTATTGAACACCATCAAAAAGGTTTATTGAACACCTTCAAAAAAGACCTATTGAATGTTTTCAGGAAAGGCCTATTGTAAAGGGTAAAGGTATTTATATGTACATGTTTCGTACAATGATTGTAAAGGCCCATTGTAGCGATATTGACAAAAACACCTAGAGTTAGACCTGACTAGCCTTCTTCCTCTGTCTCTTGTAGCACAACCTCTGCTGTGATAACTGTCACTCCCACGTGGCCCTGGCCCTCAACCTCATGCGTTATGACAACAGAACATCCTGGAACATGGTCAACCTATGCCTGCAGTCCCTTATCCATGGCAAGCATGTCAGGTGAGATACCATGCAATTATGCAATGAAGAGGTACTCTACTGTATGTAACAGAGTATGCTCATTCCTGTCCTAACCTAGGCACGAACACTGGACCTTCTATACAACAATACTTGGCACTCACAAAGCATCATTCTGACTGACCGATCCCTCTATGTGTATGTGCGTTTCCTCTGGATCATTTGACTAACTGGTGTGGAAGGGCTAGAATCAGACATGCTGATGAAATGGGCAGAAGCAAACTATTCAACACCTGTCTGCATGACAAAACAGAGCATCGCCGAGTCTGAACAAGCACGCATGCACCCCTGCAGAAGGGACAGAGGAGCTCCAGACGCTGTGGAGAAACCCCCTCATTATTCTCCCCCGACCCACATAGGGAGCTGGCGTCACTGCTTTGTGCAGCCTCCACATTATCGTCCGAGGGCACCACATCCTTAAACAGTGGGGCGCCATGTAATTAATCATTGCCAGATGTGGCCCCCTCATCACCACATCAACTCTCTGCTGGGGCTCTCACTACTGGATCAGGGGGGGACAGGGGTGAAGGAGAGGGTGGAGGACGGGGAGGGAGTGAGGGGGAGGGTGTTGGGTAAACCTCTGGGAGATAAGGTAGTTGGTCTGCCCTCAGTGCCCTGTGTAAATTACCCTGGCTTCGGGGAAATTTTACCGACTGCACGTCCTTACCGGTCCCTATGTACTGCCCTACAAAGGCAAAGGTAACCCTCAAGCATTTTATCGCCATAAACTAAGGACTGTTTCATCACGTAGAATGTTTATACCTAAAAACATTTTCTTGACTTTGTGCAGAATCTACAATCTAAATGTGTTTATCCAACACTCTTGTTGTTTTTCTGTTTGACTTTGTATGGTCATTTATTTGACTTAAGGGTCATTGGTCAAATCAGTGCTCATTGTTGATATGCATATAAAATTACTTCAGAATAAGATAATAAATCAGTGAATTATCACTTATCTACCTACAACATATTTGGCTGGACAGCAAATAAATAATAAGCAATTTTTCTCAGTTTCACTGTTTGCATAGTTACTGCTCTTTGTATTGCAGAGCTGGTAACTGCAGTCAAAACATGGTGGAACAAAGCCAAAGTGCAGTAACTTCAGTTACTGCTGTTTTCCTGGGTTTTTACTTGGATTTTGTAGTTGCTGCAAATTTCAAACTCAAACTTTCTCTGAAACGGAACATAATTGAACCAGGTCACTTTGTCACAAGATAAAACTGATACTACAAAGCCTGATTTCAGTCTTAATTCAATTTTGACCAAAAATGTGTAGTTACTGCGTTTTGCCTTTGTACGGCAGTATAGATGACAAATGTCTTAGAGTATGTGTTTTTGAATGTGTTTTTGACCAACTGCTGAAATGTGAGGATTTAATGGCTGCTGTTACCACTCTCACTGTGCTCTCTCTCTCTCTCCCACTGTCCTTCCCCAGCTGTGTGGCCTTCCTCAAGACCTGGCTGCCCTTCCTCATGCTGACTGGAGCCCTCGTCACCTTCATCCTAACGCTCAACCTGCACTGACCACACAAGGAACTCTACCTACATGTACATATTACCTCAATTACCTCGACTAACCGGTGCCCCTTTTTTGGGGGGTATTCTTTCTTAAAACTGCATTGTTGGTTAAGGGCTTGTAAGTAAGCATTCCACTGTTGTATTCAGCGCATGTGACAAATAACATTTGTTTTGACTTGATTTGATTTGAAGGGACACGGAGAGGGAGATGGAGGAGTGGAGAGATAATACAAGGGATTTTCCTGCTCAGCTGTAATCACAAAAGGGAAAGAAGAAGAAGAAACATTTCGATGGGACACTTCTTTGTGCAGTACTAATATTCACACTCTCCGACATCCATCAGAAAGGTGTCATGAGGGCAGTTATGTCCAGCTGTTCTGGCTTGTTTTGAAGTACCTTTTACTCGATTCAGAAAGGAATGTTGTATAAATGAATGTTTGGCTTGGAATAGTCATAACCATAGATATAGAACTGATATAGCATCTGCTAAATGAAGAGAATTTAAATGTAAATGTATTGTCTATGGTCATAAATTCATATTGGTCTCTTTCACTGACCCCTAAACTCCATTTAACCAGTGTGGGCCCTCTGTCAAGAACTACTGCTCTTAAATGCCCCAGCTAATACCAGCTCATCATTTTACTTTGTAATTGTTTACTGTATTTTATCAGACAGTATTCGTTTTTCATGCAATAAGTTCTCTGAAGCAACATGCTTGGGAATGGTAATATACTGTACAGTAGTACATAATCATGACCACGCATTCGATAGAATTACAGAAATTGTGGGAAATAGGCTATACCATATAGGCTAGTAAAGTCAAATCAAATTGTATTTGTCATGCTTCGTAAACCGGTGTAGACTAACAGTGAGATGCTTCCCATCAATGCAGAGAGAAGGAAAATAGAGAAATAATAGAAAAGTAATAATAAATACACAGAGTAACGCTAACCTTCCTATATATACATGGGGTACCAGTACTGAGTCAATGTGCAGGGGTACGAGGTAATTGAGGTAGATATGTACATATAACTAGGAATAAAGTGACTAGGCAACAGGATAGATCAACCGTAGCAGCAGCGTATGTGATGAGTCAAAAAAGTTAGTGCAAAAAGGGTCAATGCAGATAGTCCGGATAGTTATTTGGTTAACTATTTAACTAAACTATTTAACTGTCTTATGGCTTGGGGGTAGAAGCTGTTCAGGGTCCTGTTGGTTCCAGACTTGGTGCATCGGTACCGCTTGCCGTAAGGTAGCAGAGAGAACAGTCTATGACTTGGATGGCTGGAGTCTTTAACCGCCTGTTATTGATGTCCTGGATGGCAGGGAGCTCGGCCCAAGTGAGGGCAGCACGTAGCCTCGAGGTTAGAGCGTTGGGTTCGAATACCGGAGCCAACAAATCTGTCGCTGTGCCTTTGAGCAAGGCACTTAACCCTAATTGCTCCAGGGGCTCTGTACAATGGCGACCCTGGCCGTGACCCCACTCCCTGCAGGTGTCTCAGGGGAGTTGGGATATGCAAAAAAAATAAAAAAAAATAAAACATCCATTACACACTTGTGTGTAACAGGACAAATATAAGCACCGCCAAATTATTAAATGTACTGGGCCGTGCGCACAGCCCTCTGTTTTTTGTTGTTATTTATTGGAAAGGCAATACTTACGTTTTTTGTTGTTATTTATTTGAAGAAATGGAAATGAATTTACATAATATGCATGGCCTACTTGTTCATTGTTTATAAACTGTTAAATCATATCACACAAATACACCACAGAGGTCTACTGTACTGTGTACTGCGTGGATAGTAGAATATTATGCGTGTCTGTGCCTTTAAAAAACGTTCACTGTTATTCCTCTCCTTGATTCTGCGCCGGTATTTCAACTCAAGCCAACAATTCGCCAGTCCTGTTGCTCAGCAGATGAAACATCCGTCTCACTCTCACTCAATGCAGACACAAACCATTGGGCTATCATTTAGCAACAACGAAAGGCTAACACCTCATTGTACCGTTATATCATAATTGATGTGCATGATACGGCGTAATGGGACTCACCATCACCTGCTCCTTCTGTATATTCTGGTATTTGTCAGTTTAGAACTTTTCTGTTGAGTTATGCATAATTTGGTGATATTTATGCTTTTTGGTGCGCTACTCTGTGCGCCCCGCCAGTGCTTGGAGTGCCCATCAGGCTGCCAATGCTTTGCTGACACGCGCACAGTGAAATGCGTTTCCAAGGACCTTCGCGCCATACCACAAGATATTCCAGGATACACAAAGAATGTGATCATCACAGGAGACAATATATTCAGAATTGGATCTGAGACATTTCAAGAACTGAAAAATGTCACCAACATCATTTTGAGCAACAATAGGTGAGTAAATATTCTCATTAAAGAGAATTGTGTTCTGAGGTGTCACTACAGACCCTGGTTTGATCCCAGTCTGTGTCACAGCCGGCCCTGACCAGGAGACTCATGAGGCAGTGCACAATTGGCCCAGCGTTGTCCGGGTTAGGGGAGGGTTTGGCCTGCTGGGATGTCCTTGTCCCATCGCACTCTAGCGACTCCTTGTGGCGGGCCTGGCGCCTGCAAGCTGACTTCGGCCGCCAGTTGTATGGTGTTTCCTCCGACACACTGGTGCGGCTGGCTTCCGGGTTAAGCGAGCAGTGTGTCAAGAAGCAGTGCGGCTTGGCAGGGTCGTGTTTTGGAGGATGCATGGTTCTCGACCTTCGCCTCTCCCGAGTCCGTATGGGAGTTGCAGCGATGGGACAAGACTGTAACTACCAATTGGATATCACGAAATTGGGGAGAAAAAGGGGTAAAAAGTAAAATATATATATATTTTTAAAAAATTTAAGAGAATTGTGTTCTTGCCATTGTAGAGATTTCACATTTTCAACCATTGAGACGTATGCATGTGTATTTACTAGCCTATACATTAATGAATATTTTTTGAGTTATGATTCTAAACTACAACAAAATGATTATTCCATGAATGCCATCACACCAACTTATGAAATATTTAGAGACCCTATTTGAGCATAACAATCATTCAGCAAACATTACTTCCGAGTCCAATAAGTGGTTTGGGGACTGTAAACATGGTCCATCTGTCTTCCCAGGATCACAGAGGTTGCGTCCCACAGCTTCTCTACCCTTTCTTACCTGCGCTCCCTGGATATGAGCTGTAACCATCTGGCTCTCATCCACCCTGAAGCACTCAACATCCCAGGGAGTCCTCTAAAGGAGCTCAACCTCAGCCGCTCCCTCTATAATTACACCTCCCTGACTGATCTCACCAACGCACTGCGCTGGGGAGGCCTAGGAGGGCTGCACAGCCTAGACCTCTCCGGGAACCGCCTGGTCTTCCTACCCCCAGGGATGTTCTCCCACCTCCCCAGCCTGCAGCACCTCCTCCTGGGTAACAACTCCCTAGCATCGCTCTACAACGGCACCTTCATTGGCCTGCTCCGCCTGGAGCTGCTCGACCTGACCCACAACTTTTTCAGGGCGTTCCGAGGCGATGCTCTGGGGGAGCTGGAGAGGCTGGGGCAAGCCCCCCGCATCCTGCTGAGCCACAACCCCTATGTCTGCACATGTGAGATCCGAGACTTTGCCGTGTGGCTCAAGAGCTCCCAGGCTCAGGTGTGGGATGCAGAAGCCCTGACCTGCGCCTCACCCTGGGAGTTTCAGAACAGGCCCCTGCGGGGGCTCGGGGTCCAAGTTATCGGATGCCATGCCACTTCACCATCTTTGGTCGGAATCAGAAACGAGGTGGGTGACCTCTCCCTGCAGACCTCCTACGTCCTCCTGGGTCTGGTGCTGGGCTTTGTGGGCATGCTCTTCCTCTTTGTTCTCTACCTCAACCGGCAAGGTATTAAAAAGTGGGTGGTGAAGAGGCGAGATGCCTGCCATGACGTGTTGGAGGGGTATCACCACCGCTATGAGATCGACACTGACCCACGCCGGGAATACCTTTCAAAAGACGTCAGTGTCAAAGAGAAGCCACCGACAAACGGTCGTTTTGGACAGGCTCCCTCAGATAACCGCTTATCACAGCTACCCACTGAAACCTGTTTAGTTCAGATCCCCTCAGACACACAGCTCAAACCAGGCTCCTTCTCGGTGGATTTGTGATTCCTCATTCCCTGGAATGGAACTGGACTGAGTGAACTTGCATTCAGGGTTGGGTAGGTTACTTTCTAAATGTAATCTGTTACAGTTACTAGCTACCTGTCCAAAATTGTAATCAGTAACGTAACTTTTGGATTACCCAAACTCAGTAACGTAATCGGATAACTTTCCCCTTAAGAGGTATTAGAAGTAGACAAAAATGATCCATAGAACACATTTGTGTGTCATGATAGTGGTCTCTGACTTGTGGTCAGGCTGGCTCAGGTGGAACAAACTTAAACCTGTGCTTTTATCAATGCTGAATTAAATGTCATTGAGAAAACAGCAAACATCCTTTCTGAATTTGAAAGTAATCCAAGAAGTAATCTAGTTTTTCAAAAGCATCTGTAATCCGATTACAATTACAGTTTTTTTGTAATCAGATTACATGTAATCCGTTTCTGCCCAACCCTGCTCACATTTGTTAGGGACATACCTGTATCATACATTTCTGTACTGTTGAATATACAGTTCTACAGTTTATACTCATATAAGAGATGTAATTATGCTATTTAATGGAGAGCCTATTTTAAGTGTGAACAGCCAAGCTCGTTGTACCTGCATGTAGCCTTCATGCCTTTCTTACTGTGGCCACATTTTTACTGACTTGCATAGATTTAACCAAGTTGCTATCTGTCTTTGGTGTTGTATGTATTATTATATTATACTTTGTGGGTCTTATTGACACATCTAGATGGAACCAAAGCAATATAGCATACCTGAAGGGTCTTGACTGCAAAACTAACCTTGAATGTCTACTCTTTTGAGAAGATTCAATGATTCCACGCTGCACTAAGTCATCTTTTTGTCCTTAACTGACTTTGTAACCAGACGTGACAGGGCAAGAAAGAAAGGGCACATATTTTCAGAGTGCAGAAGTGATATGGTATCGAAGGGATGAAGCATGATATGGTGTGGTGTATAAACTCATGTGCATAAGTTACCAGTTGGATGTAAGATCATTTAAATTAAACAATTGTAAAACCCGTTTGTGCTGCTCAATAAAACAAATGTTCAAAATGTTATCAAAATCACATTTGCTGTAAGTTTCCAGTTAGTCTTAAATTAACTTTACAACTCTACAGGGAACTCTTGGAATTACACTGCTCCATTGCCCACTTCTGTTACTATGTGTAGGGCTAGTGTGATTCTCCTGTTTAACGCAGATGGGGATAGGGGGATGATTAAGTGTGTCTGTAGGGGGAAAGTGGGACAAGATGAAGGATGCTAGTTAGAGTTGCACCTGCTGGCTCTGCAGATAGTGGTGCATCTCTCTATCCTGTGTGTGAGTTTATTTGCAGGACTTTGTAACTAATGATCGCTATTGATCAAAGCAGCACTGACAGTATATATTAATCTCCATCACAATGCTACTGGCTCTGGTGTGTGTGAGTTTATCTATTCAGTATGCATATTTGAGTGATCTTATTATATGATATAGCACTAAATGATGTCTGATATGTTGTTGCAGTAATGTAAAGTGCAAATCGTTTTAAAGATTGATTGCTTGCTACACACATGTTTTCAAGGATGTCAAGTCCATATTTTAATTTGCCATTAAGTGGCATCTTCAGCTAAAAGTACATATGCTAAGTCACCCAAGGTAAGTGACGTGTTGCACTGATACACTAGTGATACAGGCCTCAGTTGATGTCAAAATGATGGAGGTGTAAGGAGGAAGTGGTACGCACTGGCAGGATTTCTAAAACACCTGGAAACACTGGCTATCATCAGTAATCCCAGCAAGGTCTACATGCACTCTACTGAAGACAGTAAATGGGCTGGGATTCCCCGTGCACTGAGTAAGGTCAAAGCCAGTCCTCTAATTACATGCACTTGGTGCAGCATAGGCCGCGCATTTCTCCCGGCTCACTCATTATTTGTTGGAAGAGAGGGGAACTCTGAAGTATGGGGCATAACCTACAGAAAGTCATCACAAAAAAGGAGAGTAGATAAAAGGTTCATAAGCTCGAAGCAAACGACACCTGGAAGCGTTTCAATGGTTTTACGTGATTGGTGAGCCCATGTTTTGCGCTATGATTTTTCAGCTACTGGAGGTGCATTGCACCTTTATTTTGATTGGAAACAGAAATCTATGATATAGACATTGAATGTGTTTAAATAGTTCATTTTCACCCTTTTACCAAGGAATACGATCACCTCACCACACCAACTACATTTGCCAGGCAGCTGTTTTACACCAGCAAGCTCCACTCACATCAGTTATTTCATGCAGTAAAGTGAAAAATATATAGAAGTTATGTCACTTTTAGACTGAGGTATTGCTATTATTGTGTGACTGGGTCGTATAGGGGGTTTAGGCCAGGTTTTTAAAAAATTTACTCTTCAGAGAACCAACCCATTTGGGTCAAATCAGTCAAATGTGTGAGGGTGCCCTCTACTGGCATGAGCTTACTGTCTCTGTTAGAAATGACCATAGAAGTAGGTCACTCTAATTCTATGGTCATATCTAACAAAGGGATGACATGTTGCCTCCTGTGACGCCATAGGCCACTGTATTGCAGTACCACAACAACCTAATTCCAAGAGTCCAATCAAACATAACGAGTATCACAAATTGCCTGAGGGAAGGTTGCGTTTGAATTTGAAGTATGACTCTGAAATAAAGTTTGTCACAATTGATATCTGGGTGGGTGATTTTGCTTTACACACTGGACTTCCAGATGTTGAGGCAGTTTGTGATAGATACCCTGATGCCCCCCTTGATCCCGAAGCAATGGGCCAGCACCCCTCCTATCAACATAGACACACGGACAGTTCTGAGAAATCTCTACCAACACTGGACAATGACACAGGCCACCACCGGACACAGATCTCACCATACCATCAGAGATGCTAATACACCCATGTTTGGAGCCATGTTTGGAGAACCTCTTACCCGACTAACTGAGCTCGGGAGTGGGGAGAGAGCAGGATCGAGCGGACCTGTCTGGAGGAGGAAGGTTGGAGAGGTCAATGGGAGTGCTGAAAGAAGGAAGGAGGCTGAAATATGGTTATTTTGGGCCTCTCTGTTCCTCTCTGTTCATACACTTGGGCAGAGCTTCTGTGTGTTGGGTGGCATAAGCCTGACCAGCTTCAGATGCCCTCTACAGGTACAGTGATGTGAATGGCACTGGGGGTATGAGGAAGTCTTTGAAAGGCTATAAGATAGCACAATACTTTGGTAGCAACCCACTGGGGACACACTGGTTGAATCAACATTGTTTCCACGTCATTTCAATTAGATTATGTTGAACCAACATTGAATTGACGTCTGAGCCCATTGGGAAGGCAACAAGATGAATGAAAAACGGCACTTTATATATAGTTTTGTTTTCTACCAAGACTTAAGCATTTTTCTTCCCTTCTTAAGATATTGGATGTGTCAGAGTTTGATGGACAGGAGAAGCAGAAGAGAGTTGAGTGGGAGTGGGAAGTCAAACCAGCATCAACCTCCCATTGCTCCACAAAGAAGAGGGGCTCTACAAAGAAGGGGAGGCACTCACCAACCTACTGATGATTGACAACCCTTAGATATTGAGGGTCAGCATTTCAAGACCTTTTATACTAGACAGTGTTTTATCCAGATTGCCAATATGGGGCATCATTCATTCTTATTTGACATTTTTGAATGCAACTTTTGCTAATAAAATATACTTTTTGTTTGCATTAACTTGTGTGCTACATTTTTTAGGTTTTAAATGACTTATAAAAACTAAAATCGTTTGAGGCATTATGACTGGAATAGTTTAAGGAAAACCTTCAATATAATAAAATAAAAATGGAAATTAATAAAATGATTGAACCATCTATTTCCGTATATATTCCTGAATTTATGTATTTATTTATGTGTTGCAATTTCTATTTCTCTATTTAATTTCCATGTTTAATTATTTATTGACTGGTATTTATTTCAAGTGACACTGGGCATTCCATATCTCTGATGCTACTCATATCAGTAGATCTCTGGTCAGATACTTTGTAAATTGCGCCGATGATAAAGATATCATATGAATACATATCCGCCTGGTGGCCGAGACATTGCGAAATGGCGGAGCTTGAATCCGAGGGCGGTGGAAAAAAGGATGAGGGGACTTTTGTCCAAAAGAATGAAAATGTTGTGGAAAATGCGTAGGAATGCATTTTGGGGGTAAACAAGGTATGTCCAACTTAGTGGATCAAAAATATAACCGCAACATGTAAAGTGTTGGTCCCATGTTTCATGAGATGAAATAAAAAATCCCAGAAATGTTCCATATGCACAAAAAGCTTTGTTTACAGTGAGGGAGAAAAGTATTTGATCCCCTGCTGATTTTGTACATTTGCCCACTGACAAATAAATGATCAGTCTATAATTTTAATGGTAGGTTTATTTGAACAGTGAGAGACAGAATAACAACAAAAAAATCCAGAAAAACGCATGTCAAAAATGTTATAAATTGATTTGCATTTTAATGAGGGAAATAAGTATTTTACCCCCTCTCAATCAGAAAGATTTCTGGCTCCCAGGTGTCTTTTATACAGGTAACGAGCTGAGATTAGGAGCACACTCTTAAAGGGAGTGCTCCTAATCTCAGCTTGTTACCTGTATAAAAGACACCTGTCCACAGAAGCAATCAATCAATCAGATTCCAAACTCTCCACCATGGCCAAGACCAAAGAGTTCTCCAAGGATGTCAGGGACAAGATTGTAGACCTACACAAGGCTGGAATGGGCTACAAGACCATCGCCAAGCAGCTTGGTGAGAAGGTGACAACAGTTGGTGCGATTATTCGCAAATGGAAGAAACACAAAATAACTGTCAGTCGGCCTGGGGCTCCATGCGAGATCTCACCTCGTGGAGTTCCAATGATCATGAGAACGGTGAGGTTTCAGCCTAGAACTACACAGGAGGATCTTGTCAATGATGTCAAGGCAGCTGGGACCATAGTCACCAAGAAAACAATTGGTAACACATTACGCCGTGAATGACTGAAATCCTGCAGCGCCTGCAAGGTCCCCCTGCTCAAGAAAGCACATATACAGTGGGGAAAAAAAGTATTTAGTCAGCCACCAATTGTGCAAGTTCTCCCACTTAAAAATTTTCATCATAGGTACACGTCAACTATGACAGACAAAATGAGAAAAAAAAATCCAGAAAATCACATTGTAGGATTTTTTATGATTTTATTTGCAAATTATGGTGGAAAATAAGTATTTGGTCAATAACAAAAGTTTCTCAATACTTTGTTATATACCCTTTGTTGGCAATGACACAGGTCAAACGTTTTCTGTAAGTCTTCACAAGGTTTTCACACACTATTTTGGCCCATTCCTCCATGCAGATCTCCTCTAGAGCAGTGATGTTTTGGGGCTGTTGCTGGGCAACACGGACTTTCAACTCCCTCAAAGATTTTCTATGGGGTTGAGATCTGGAGACTGGCTAGGCCACTCCATGACCTTGAAATGCTTCTTACGAAGCCACTCCTTCGTTGCCCGGGCGGTGTGTTTGGGATCATTGTCATGCTGAAAGACCCAGCCACGTTTCATCTTCAATGCCCTTGCTGATGGAAGGAGGTTTTCACTCAAAATCTCACGATACATGGCCCCATTCATTCTTTCCTTTACACGGATCAGTCGTCCTGGTCCCTTTGCAGAAAAACAGCCCCAAAGCATGATGTTTACACCCCCATGCTTCACAGTAGGTATGGTGTTCTTTGGATGCAACTCAGCATTCTTTGTCCTCCAAACACGACGAGTTGAGTTTTTACCAAAAAAGTTCTATTTTGGTTTCATCTGACCATATGACATTCTCCCAATCCTCTTCTGGATCATCCAAATGCACTCTAGCAAACTTCAGACGGGCCTGGACATGTACTGGCTTAAGCAGGGGGACACGTCTGGAACTGCAGGATTTGAGTCCCTGGCGGCGTAGTGTGTTACTGATGGTAGGCTTTGTTACTTTGGTCCCAGCTCTCTGCAGGTCATTCACTAGGTCCCCCTGTGTGGTTCTGGGATTTTTGCTCACCGTTCTTGTGATCATTTTGACCCCACGGGTGAGATCTTGCGTGGAGCCCCAGATCGAGGGAGATTATCAGTGGACTTGTATGTCTTCCATTTCCTAATAATTGCTCCCACAGTTGATTTCTTCAAACCAAGCTGCTTACCTATTGCAGATTCAGTCTTCCCAGCCTGGTGCAGGTCTACAATTTTGTTTCTGGTGTCCTTTGACAGCTCTTTGGTCTTGGCCATAGTGGAGTTTGGAGTGTGACTGTTTGAGGTTGTGGACAGGTGTCTTTTATACTGATAACAAGTTCAAACAGGTGCTATTAATACAGGTAACGAGTGGAGGACAGAGGAGCCTCTTAAAGAAGAAGTTACAGGTCTGTGAGAGCCAGAAATCTTGCTTGTTTGTAGGTGACCAAATACTTATTTTCCACCATAATCTGCAAATAAATTCATTAAAAATCCTACCGTGTGATTTTCTGGATTTTTTTTTCTTAATTTGTCTGTCATAGTTGACGTGTACCTATGATGAAAATTACAGGCCTCTCTCATCTTTTTAAGTGGGAGAACTTGCACAATTGGTGGCTGACTAAATACTTTTTTCCCCCACTGTACATTGCTGTCTGAAGTTTGCCAATGAACATCTGAATAATTCAGAGGAGAACTGGGTGAAAGTGTTGTGGTCAGATGAGACCAACATCGAGCTCTTTGGCATCAACTCAACTCGCCGTGTTTGGAGGAGGAGGAATGCTGCCTATGACCCCAAGAACACCATCCCCACCGTCAAACATGGAGGTGGAAACATTATGCTTTGGGGGTGTTTTTCTGCTAAGGGGACAGGACAACTTCACCGCATCAAAGGGACGATGGACGGGGCCATGTACCATCAAATCTTGGGTGAGAACCTCCTTCCCTCAGCCAGGGCATTGAAAATGGGTTGTGGATGGGTATTCCAGCATGACAATGACCCAAAACACACGGCCAAGGCAACAAAGGAGTGGCTCAAGAAGAAGCACATTAAGGTCCTGGAGTGGCCTAGCCAGTCTCCAGACCTTAATCCCATAGAAAATATGTGGAGGGAGCTGAAGGTTCGAGTTGCCAAACGTCAGCCTCGAAACCTTAATGACTTGGAGAAGATCTGCAAAGAGGAGTGGAACAAAATCCCTCCTGAGATGTGTGCAAACCTGGTGGCCATCTACAAGAAAAGTCTGACCTCTGTGATTGCCAACAAGTACTAAGTCATGTTTTGCAGAGGGGTCAAATACTTATTTCCCTCATTAAAATGCAAATCAAGTTATAACATTTTTTACATGCGTTTTTCTGGATTTTTTTGTTTGTTATTCTGTCTCTCACTGTTCAAACAAACCTACCATTAAAATTATAGACTGATCATGTCTTTGTCAGTGGGCAAACGTACAAATTCAGCAGGGGATCAAATACTTTTTTCCTTCACTGTACATACCTGTTAGTGGGGAGGGGGGGTGCTGAGGAGTATTTCTGTCTGTAATAAAGCCCTTTTGTGGGGAAAAACTAACTATGATTGGCTGGGCCTGGCTCCCCAGTGGGTGGGCCTATGCCCTCCCAGGCTCATCTATGGCTGCGCCCCTGCCCAGCCATGTGAAATCCATAGATTGATTTCAATTTATGAACTGTAACTCAGTAAAATCTTTGAAATTGTTGTATGTTGCGTTTATATTTTTGTTCAGTATACATTTAAGAAAAGTATAACATGTCTAAAGATTACTTTTCAACATTGCCTGCTCCCTAGCATTCTCACTACTTAGAAAAACATAATATTGTAGGGCAGGGATCATCAACTAGATTCAGCCGCGGGCCAACTTTTTCTGGAACGGATGGTCGGGGGGCCGGAACATAATTACAAATAATTTGTAGACTGCAAATTGACCGCAAGAACGTACTCATTTCAAACCTTGCTTACGTTTGTATACGATCATGTGTTTCTTAAATTAAAATCACTTGGAGCTGATTTCCTGGTGTTTTTACAGTCTTTTATGTCCAACAATGAAAATTCCACACAACTCTTTTCACAATTCATTTCCATGCAAATCTCTCTCGGACAAGGTGACTTTTATCAATATATTCGGCTTTATTTACTCTCAGATTCGAAAATGCTAATTAGCATCAAAGTACACATCACGCAAAACTACAAATCCCTGCAAGCTCCTGCACGTCATCTCTAGCTGACACCTTTGCCAACAGGTATTGTGTCAATTTATAACTTGCACAAGACAGTTCACAGAATTGTCCATTTAAAAAATGTAGCCAATTTATTAATTACTACATTTAGATAGTTAATTAGATAGATTCTTAGCTTTGCCTCGATTCGGCAGTCTCGTCCAGATCATCATGGCATTTGTAGTTGGGGCGGCAGGTAGCTTAGTGGTTAAGAACGTTGTGCCAGTAACTGAAAGGTTGAAAAATCCCTGAGCCGACTAGGTGAAAAATCTGTCGATGTGCTCTTGAGCAAGGCACGTAACCCTAATTGCTCCTGTAAGTTGCTCTGGATAAGAGCGTCTGCTAAATGACTAAAATGTAAATGTAGCAGCTAATAAGCATTTCATTTTTGGGGGGTAAATACAGGCGAATATATTGATAAAAGTGACTTTGTCCTAGAGAGATTTACACAGTTATCAAAACTTCATGCCAGGGTAAGCCTACAGGAAATACAGCCCTTATTTTTAGTGTTTATAAAATCCCCTATGGGAAAAATGAATGGTGGATAAACAATTGAAACCATTTCCCTGTTTGACCGCTAGGTTTTATGGGTATTATGACTCATACTATGGACTTCCCCTCATTAGCGCAAAGACAGTACAGTATGAAGATAGGCTAAAACTGCTTCTCCGATAGAAATCCCTGATCACACTTGTAGGCGACATCATGGCAATGTTGGCTAGCTAAGCTCATGCATAGAAACACGTCATCCGGTCTAACGGTCATCTGGCACCAAACTATACAATATAAAGTAGTTTTTGACAAAAATCAAAACGTGTCAGTTTGCCACTTTCACAAGGTTGGAGTAATAACATGTCCAACTACTTCAAACATTGGCTCGAATCTAGGTTGTGCCATTAGATTGCAAGAAACTAAGGAATAATGTTTCACTTCTCTCATTGACTTCACAAACGGCTTAGTCTGTTTGGTCTGTTTCGCAGGCGTTCCCGGAAGTCTGGCGATGTTGCACCTCTGGGTTTAGAAACTCTGTGACTAGAGTCATGGCAGCAAAACTAGCTGGAGCCTATCCACATTTAGACTTCCGGTTTTTGGATTTTGCTTTCAAACTAAAAGTCCACGGTAAAATGCTATGTGAATGATACGAAATCAATATTTTTTGCAGCTTTGCATTGTGCACAATGTTAAAATTATAACTACATTTTTTTGACAATTATAATTTTCTAAAATATATCATAATTTTGATTGTATGATTCTTGTTTATTTACTAGTGCTATTGTTGAAGAATGCAATTTTGAAATGTGATGTTTAAGAAACGTCACTGTATTTTTGTTGTATTGCACAAACAATTTGCACTGTACAGAAAAAACGATTGATTGGTCCATTGGTCACAATGTGAATAACAGTACATGAAATACATATTGGCTTATAGAGCAAAAACTATTCTAGGTGCCGCAGTAAAAGCACTTTAGGGAATACTCAGTAGGGTCAGTAGAATCTATATATGGTGACATTTCATGAGCTCTGAATAATACGGAGTGTTACTGGACTTTAACTGTGGTCAAACAGCTTAAAGTGGGTTGCCTGGACACTATACGGTACAAATATAGCACTGTACAGGAAAAATGATTGATTATGTGACCATAAAACCAGGGTCCAGTCTACTCACTAGAGTCCCTAGAATACAAAACAGGTGAGTTTGAAAAAAAGCTAGGTCACAGGAAGCTTTATGTTGACATTTGAACAGTGAGACGCATATCAGAACCATGGACAGCTACCCTTTTAGAACGTTATGTTGTCACTTTCAGCCAAATATGTGGCCCAAAAGCATTTTAATGTGATTTCATATTTTAGTCATTGTAAAACCACACACTGGTAAAGAGAAAACATTACTACCTGTCTCAAATTAACTGGGGTGGAAAATACTCAGTTGGGGTTCTACTAACCAAATACAGTGGGGGAAAAAAGTATTTAGTCAGCCACCAATTGTGCAAGTTCTCCCACTTAAAAACATGAGAGAGGCCTGTAATTTTCATCATAGGTACACGTCAACTATGACAGACAAAATAAGAAAAAGAAATCCAGAAAATCACATTGAAGGATTTTTAATGAATTTATTTGCAAATTATGGTGGAAAATAAGTATTTGGTCAATAACAAAAGTTTCTCAATACTTTGTTATATACCCTTTGTTGGCAATGACACAGGTCAAACGTTTTCTGTAAGTCTTCACAAGGTTTTCACACACTGTTGCTGGTATTTTGGCCCATTCCTCCATGCTGATCTCCTCTAGAGCAGTGATGTTTTGGGGCTGTCGCTGGGCAACACGGACTTTCAACTCCCCTCCAAAGATTTTCTATGGGGTTGAGATCTGGAGACTGGCTAGGCCACTCCAGGACCTTGAAATGCTTCTTACGAAGCCACTCCTTCGTTGCCCGGGCGGTGTGTTTGGGATCATTGTCATGCTGAAAGACCCAGCCACGTTTCATCTTCAATGCCCTTGCTGATGGAAGGAGATTTTCACTCAAAATCTCACGATACATGGCCCCATTCATTCTTTCCTTTACACGGATCAGTCGTCCTGGTCCCTTTGCAGAAAAACAGCCCCAAAGTATGATGTTTCCACCCCCATGCTTCACAGTAGGTATGGTGTTCTTTGGATGCAACTCAGCATTCTTTGTCCTCCAAACACGACGAGTTGAGTTTTTACCAAAAAGTTATATTTTGGTTTCATCTGACCATATGACATTCTCCCAATCCTCTTCTGGATCATCCAAATGCACTCTAGCAAACTTCAGACGGGCCTGGACATGTACTGGCTTAAGCAGGGGGACATGTCTGGCACTGCAGGATTTGAGTCCCTGGCGGCGTAGTGTGTTACTGATGGTAGGCTTTGTTACTTTGGTCCCAGCTCTCTGCAGGTCATTCACTAGGTCCCCCCGTGTGGTTCTGGGATTTTTGCTCACCGTTCTTGTGATCATTTTGACCCCACGGGGTGAGATCTTGCGTGGAGCCCCAGATCGAGGGAGATTATCAGTGGTCTTGTATGTCTTCCATTTCCTAATAATTGCTCCCTCTCTATAATTTTAATGGTAGGTTTATTTGAACAGTGATAGACAGAATAACATTTAAAAAATCCAGAAAAACGCATGTCAAAAATGTTATAAATTGATTTGCATTTTAATGAGGGAAATAAGTATTTGACCCCTCTGCAAAACATGACTTAGTACTTGGTGGCAAAACCCTTGTTGGCAATCACAGAGGTCAGACGTTTCTTGTAGTTGGCCACCAGGTTTGCACACATCTCAGGAGGGATTTTGTCCCACTCCTCTTTGCAGATCTTCTCCAAGTCATTAAGGTTTCGAGGCTGACGTTTGGCAACTCGAACCTTCAGCTCCCTCCACAGATGTTCTATGGGATTAAGGTCTGGAGACTGGCTAGGCCACTCCAGGACCTTAATGTGCTTCTTCTTGAGCCACTCCTTTGTTGCCTTGGCCGTGTGTTTTGGGTCATTGTCATGCTGGAATACCTTTCCACGACCCATTTTCAATGCCCTGGCTGAGGGAAAGAGGTTCTCACCCAAAATTTGATGGTACATGGCCCCATCCATTGTCCCTTTGATGCGGTGAAGTTGTCCTGTCCCCTTAGCAGAAAAACACCCCCAAAGCATAATGTTTCCACCTCCATGTTTGACTGTGGGATGGTGTTCTTGGGGTCATAGGCAGCATTCCTCCTCCTCCAAACAAGGCGAGTTGAGTTGATGCCAAAGAGCTCCATTTTGGTCTCATCTGACCACAACACTTTCACCCAGTTCTCCTCTGAATCATTCAGATGTTCATTGGCAAACTTCAGACGGGCATGTATATGTGCTTTCTTGAGCAGGGGGACCTTGAGGGCGCTGCAGGATTTTAGTGTTTCACAGCGTAGTGTGTTACCAATTGTTTTTTTGGTGACTATGGTCCCAGCTGCCTTGAGATCATTGACAAGATCCTCCCGTGTAGTTCTGGGCTGATTCCTCACCGTTCTCATGATCATTGGAACTCCACGAGGTGAGATCTTGCATGGAGCCCCAGGCCGAGGGAGATTGACAGTTCTTTTGTGTTTCTTCCATTTGCGAATAATCGCACCAACTGTTGTGACCTTCTCACCAAGCTGCTTGGCGATGGTCTTGTAGCCCATTCCAGCCTTGTGTAGGTCTACAATCTTGTCCCTGACATCCTTGGAGAGCTCTTTGGTCTTGGCCATGGTGGAGAGTTTGGAATCTGATTGATTGCTTCTGTGGACAGGTGTCTTTTATACAGGTAACAAACTGAGATTAGGAGCACACCCTTTAAGAGTGTGCTCCTAATCTCAGCTCGTTACCTGTATAAAAGACACCTGGGAGCCAGAAATCTTTCTGATTGAGAGGGGGTAAAATACTTATTTCCCTCATTAAAATGCAAATCAATTTATAATATTTTTGACATGCGTTTTTCTGGATTATTTTGTTGTTATTCTGTCTCTCACTGTTCAAATAAACCTACCATTAAAATGATAGACTGATCATTTCTTTGTCAGTGGGCAAACGTACAAAATCAGCAGGGGATCAAATACTTTTTTCCCTCACTGTATATGGTGATTTGCATTGTGGCCAATGTAATTGGTGGAGTAAAAGGTCAGCAACACTCCATATTATACATAACATCTGTGCCCATGAAATTACACCATATATGGATTCTACCGACCCTACTGAGTATTCCCTACAATACTTTTACTGCAACACCTAGAATAGTTTTTGCTCTATAAGCCAATATGTATTCCATTCAGGGGTATTCAACTCTTACCCTACGAGGTCCGGAGCCTGCTGGTTTTCTGTTCTACCTGATAATTAATTGCACCCACCTGTTGTGCCAGGTCTAAATCGGTCCCTGATTAGAGGGGAACAATGAAAACAAGCAGTGGCACTGGCTTGGAGGTCCAGAGTTGAGTTTGAGGGCTTGAGTGTTTTGCATTGTGGGCAATGGAATGGGTGGAGTAAAAGGCCAGTAACACTCCGTATTATTCAGAGCCCAATGAAATGACACCAAATATACATTCTATAGACCCTACTGAGTACTACCTACATTATTTTTACTGTGGCACCTAGAATAGTTTTTGCTCTATACACCAATAATATTTCATATACAGTGATTTGCATTGTGGGTACTTATTTGACCTTGGAATATGTTTTAAAACCCACATGTATTGAACATGTCACTTAAATATGAACGTTGTGTTTAGACAATTATTTTTTATATATTATGATTAAATACAGGTTATTGACACTTTTCTACTATTACATGGGGGACTTTTATTTTGAACATTTCTGATCGTCACCTTTTACCTGTGGGTGGGTGTTGCAGAATTAGGATTTACCTGTAGCCGCAGGTAATAACCTACACGGGGAGACGAAGGAACATAACACTGTGGAATTTACCAGTAAGAGTTTAGTGCGTAGGGTTGGTAGCGAGCTATTTGTCTTGAAATCTGTATACTTTGTTGTGAAGAAAACACAGTTGGAGAGTTGAGAAACTCGACCCAAATAAAACATTTTCCGTACGGACTTCCGTAATTTTATCGGCGTCAAGAGTTACCAAAGGTAACCCAAGCGATTTATGCGGTAAGTTAACTTCTCAAATGTTCACCGTATGAAGAAGCTTATCCTAATTTCGAACAAGCTTAACTCTACCCCAACATAAAGTGATCTTATAGGCGACATGTTATTTGTGTTTTCTGTAAATATTCTATAAAAACTCATATTTAACAAACGTCCACATTTCTTTATTACCCTACAAAGGTAGCCTACCTGATCAAAATAGGACGAACGCACGCACGGAAAATGTATCCAAAACAAAGTAATTGTGACAATTCCACAGGCCAAACTGATAAGCGATTTAGATTGACTTGAAAGTTATCAGAATTGGATGACATTTTCATATTGCATTCTCTCACATTGCATGATTGTTAAAACATCTATCTGCAAAGTAGCCTACAATAACAAACTATGGGATGTATCTCAAAATACAGTATTAGTTCAATGTTTGGCGTCAATAGTCTACTTGTTGCAACAGGAAATGTTTCATGTGACTGTGACTGACAAAAGAGAGATGATTAGTAAGCATAATTACTGTGTTTAGATATGACTATTATAAAGTGTTCATATTCCATTGTTCCCATCACATTGAAAGGTCCCAGGCGCTTTGAGCCATGCCTGGCCACAGCACAGGGGCTCCCCAGAAGTCCCGCCACGACAAACAACACAGCGGACACAGCACCAGGGCTGACGGCTACAAGCAGGGCCGCACCATCTCTAGAGACAGCACCGCAAGCCAAGAGTCCTACAAGGACCCCCATGCCGACCACAACACAAGGGAACAGTACCATGGAGACTACTCCCGTCACTCTGAGGGCCAGCAAGGCCGCAGAGGAGCCCCCCCAACACGACACGTCAACGGGCGGGGGTCAGAGACACTGGGCTTCATCCCTGGCTCAGCAGACTCTCCCCAGAGCACAAATGCATGTGGCTCCTGTGCCGCTATGGGCTGGAGCGGCTGCAAGGCTCTCCTCTGCTGTATCTTCACCTGTGGCTTCTATGGCAGCCAGGATCCCTGTCTGCCTGTCAACAGCGAGAGCTCCACGGACCACCCCAGCAAGGCCGACGCTGAGCAGCCCCACCCCCCTAACGGCATGTCCGTGTCCAACCCCACCTGCGGCATCCCTCTGGAGCCCAGCATCAAGCCTTCTAAGCAGCCCTCCAAGCTGCCTCCCAGTGACAGCTTCCACTACAAGGACGTCCGCATCGGGGGCCAGACGGTGGTCTATCCCACCTCGTCGTCGGGCCCCAAACGGACGCGTACGGGCGGAAAGGGCGACAGCCAGCGTCCTGTCAGCAACACCAGCACCATCTACTCCCGGGAGGACCTGGATCTGGACGACCTGAGCGACAGCGGCACGGACATCGACTCGCTCATCACTAAGAAACTTCTAGAGCTCTACGCGCTGCACCAGATCGACCAACTGGCCAAGTGCACATCTGACTCGTCGTTCTCAAGGAAGACCAATGAGATCAGCGAGCTGATCAGCAGCATTGCTCAGGACTACAACCTGGAGCAGCAGGAGGCAGAGTGCAGGCTGGTGCATGGTGTGATCCGCATCAGCACACGCAAAGCCAAGAAGAACAAATACTCCAACTCCCAGGCACAGGAGCCAGTGCACCAGCAGCCGCGAGCAAACGGGAGGAACGACAGAGGGACCCTCCTTCCTGACAGTGGCAATGAAACAATGACGTACACATTTAACAGCAGTGAGAGTAAGAGAGGGTTAATACATTCATGTATACATTCAACATAACTAGTGCATTTCAGGTATTGAGGGTCTTGCTAGAATAAGGATGACACAAAGTTTTGTCTTTCAATTTAAGTCAGAAAATCCAACAATGAATTTTATTCCTCATGACTTTCTCATTTAACCACACACTTTTCCCATATTCTTGCTTCACATGTTTCTGTTGCATACCAAAATGATATAGTCAGTCACATCCCCATAGATGACTCTGCTGAAATGCTTTTGGTGCGCTAGTGTTCGTTGTCTCACCTCTTCGATATCATTGAGTCTCCATTTTCTATTCATTCATATACATCTATGTTTGAGTAACTCTACATTGTGTTTTTACCACAGTGGAGCCTGAGGTGAAAGTGTCGGAGCTGACCCAGTCAGACGAACTAGCCAGGAAGATGAGGCACTACAGTGGAAGAAGTAAGTACTTCTGGACTTGAATTCACAAAGTCTCACAGTAGGAGGGCTGATATAGGATCAGTTTAGTATTTAATATCATAATGAATGAGATTATATGGACATGGGGTACCTGATCCTAGATCAGCACTCCTCTGAGATGCTTTTTGAAAACGTGCCCTAGTCTCTACTACTATATCAAGACCCTGTACTTCCCCATACCATATATGTTATACTGTATAAGATGTATCTTGAATCTGAGCCAGCATCTATATACAGTATTGCCTTTACAGTATGGCGGGTTCTGTAGCATTTGTGTAATTGTTCTACACTGGAAATACTCTATCATATCTGATCCGATAAAACATGTTTTTCAAACAATAACACATTGTTTCCTTGTTGTGGCTCATGGAATAGTTACATTTACTTGTCCTGGGCAATGTTCATTTAGGCACCAAACAGAAGAAAACTGACGAACAGGGAAGGACTAGCTAGACTTGTCAATCTAGAAATGCTCATTTTCCATTGCAAAAGGTTTTAAAACATTTCTAGCTGCGTGCCCTAATGAACACAACCCTGGGTTCTATTGGGCAGCAGAGGTAGTAGGCTTATCCTCTGGGTTGACTGACTGTTCCTGTAAGTCATGGTAGCTGAGGGGCTCTATGTTCAACCCAGCCATTGTGCCCAGTGCAGCTGCAGGCGTTTTCTAACCGCTTCTCTGTTCTCCAGTGGCATACCATGCTTTGATGTGACTCCTGGAGAATAAAAGCCTTCGCATTCCTTCTTTTTCTATGTGCTGTTTTGTCCTGGCTATTCCTCCACCTCCTCCTCCTCTCTGCCACCTTATACACCCCTTGCATCCCATCTCAGTTTCCCTATTTGCTCAGGGTAGGTGGTAGTGGGGGTGCATACCGCCCCCTCCGGCAGTGTATCAGGTCACATTAAATACCTGCCACATAATGGTCGATGGTTTATTATGTAATAAGGGGAGTAACACTGGTTACAGCTTTTTTAGTTGCACAGTGGTGAGAATGGAAGGTGAGGGGGTGTCTTATTACAGTGCCTTTGAATGGAGGAACATTGTGGTGTTTTCACACTGTATGCATCTGTGGGAGTGTGCCAGGATATCAGAATCAGCTGTCAGAATGTCATTTTCTATCTTTATTTGATAAAGGGCTGGTTTACTGGACACAGATTAAACCTAGTCCTAGATATAAAACTGCTCAATGGAGAATCTGTTGAAATGGCTTTTAAATCCAGGACTATGATTAATCTGTGTCCAGGAAACTGGTCCATATGGTATAGTGTGGGTCAGTAATCAGTTATCATTAAAGTGGTGACTTCAAATATTGTTATACCTTGTAGTCTGTCTGCCTGTCATTCCAATACTGGCTGGTAAATGTCTCTCTATTCTTGCCCTCCTAGCCTACTCCTCCAGCTCAGCTACAGCCTACTCTCCCTACCAGCATGACACAGAGACCGACTCGTCAGGGGCCCCACTGCTGCACGTCCTCTGAACGTCATGACAAGGTCAACACAAAGTCCAGGGCACAACATTATCAAGGGCCTCAACCGAACTGGGGCTGGCTGTTGTGTGATAGTGGGAAATGTTTGTTCATCAGCCTATTGTTCCTCCAACACTGTCATGCTTTCCTGTCATTCCTCCAACACTGTCATGCTTCCCTGTCATTCCTCCAACACTGTCATGCTTCCCTGGAACTGTAATATAAGGACAGAGTGACAGAGAGGATCTTAAGTGTTGGACTATTGAAGCCATCTCCTCACTCTGGTGTGGAATCAGCATGTCCTTCCACACCATGGAACCATCCGTGAGTGGGACTCAGGCCTGCTTGCAAGGGGGAAGGGAGAGATGGTGGCACCACTCTACGGGTGCCCAATTGGCACATATCTGAACATCGGAAAAACAAGGGATATTTTTTTTTTACAGGGGAAGAAAACTATGGACTTTTATTGTGTATTTGCGTGCTATGTTGCAAGTTGGTTTTATACCAGTTATGTTGTTGCCTTGCCACTCTAAGCAGAGACACTAAAATCACTCCATGCCATTTTAACTCAGTCCTCAGTAAAGTGACTGACCATAATGCGTAACCGTCCCTGTTTTAGTGTGTGACTGTGTGTGCGTGCATGACTGTGTGCATGTGTGACTATGTGCGTGCGTGACTGTGTGTGTGACAGTGCGTTAGGGCAGATTGGCACCCTGCCATTTGGACCCAGTAGCAGGTTTAGCTTCATACTTTACTTTCAGTGTCAAAGGAGTTATTTTTTCCAAGTAAACTTTGCTTCTTGGTTTGTCTAAACATCTCTTTTGGAAATGGGGCATTGGATCACTTTAAATAAAAAAAAAGGCAATGTATAGTTACATTTTTATCAAAATAAAAAAAGGAATGAATCCCCTTGCCTGTTTATGTTTGTTTAATAAACTCTGTTCTATTATTTATTATAGTTAACTTAAAACTAATAGAGTATGCTTATTGGACTGCATCCTAACTTACATTTTAGTCATTTAGCAGACGCTCTTATCCAGAGCAACTTACAGTTAGTGCATACATTATTACTTTTTTCATACCCCCTGTGGGAATTGAACCCACGAGCATGGCGTTGCAAATCAACTGAGCTTCATCCCTGCCGGCCATTCACTCCCCTACTCTGGGCCAATTGCGGGCCGCCCCACGGGTCTCCCGGTCACGGCCGGCTACGACAGAGCCTGTATTCGAACCAGGATCTCTAGTGGCACAGCTAGCTTTGCGCCACTCGGGAGACTAACTTGAGATCTGTTCATGAGATTTCCATTGACACCAATGCTTGACTTGAGTTAAACACAGATCTCAAGGATGGATTCAGTCCATTGAGTCTTGAGAATTACTCTGTTTATGCACAGATATGTATTATTGGGGAAGACTTGGGAGTGTGTTTTTGATGTTGGGTTAGTCTCTAATTTGTCATTCGATCAGATGTATGTTAACGGTCAGCTATGCAGCAGAAGAAAGATCTAATGTTGGCTACTACAGTTCTAAGAAGCCTGTACTGGTATTTTATTTTATATTTATTTCACTCTTTCCTTCCCATGAAATGTGTTAACGGGCATCGCTGTATATTCTTTCAACACTAACTACTCCTGCATTCTTGTTTTGCCTGCTCTCCCTGTCACAGCAACATGTTTGTGCAATGTTGTTGGGCTACTTTTTCAGCACTCACTGTATTTCTCCCCGTCTCTCAAATTACTGTATTGTCAGCCTTCTCCCCCCCCACCCAGGTCAGTGTGTTGTCAGTCTATTTCCGCCCTCAGTGAAAAAGGAGTAACTCGTTTGACTGGTTTTGACAAGAGGAGATAACATCCTGCTGTTTGTCCTGAGTAGTCGCAGAGGAGGGGCGCGCTATGAAGAAATGAATAATTTCTCTCTTAGTGTCCCGAAGCTCTGTTGTGGTTCGTTTCTGTTTTCCCTGGCTATCTGCCCCCTCTCCATTCCAGTTCTACCTGTGTGAGGTGTCATGTAAATTATAGCTATTTCACAACTGACACATCATGCGAGGTCCCATGGCTAAACCGAATGGCACAGAGAATGTCTCTTCTCTCCTTGGATGTTGACATATTTCAATAAGCATACAAAGACCCCAAGTTTGCTGTGGATAACAGATTTATGTGTCATTGAGTTTATGATCTCGATTCATGTATGTATGATTATGTTTGGAAGGATTGAATCGTGTTAAAAACGTTAACCTAATGCAGGTTACATCCAAACCCTTCTTGCCCTGGTGTCAGTTTAAATGACCACAGGAGGGAGCAGCGTACCACAATAACTGAACATTGTTGACCTGCTCCAGCTTAAAGGGGAACTGCCCCTGCTGATTTGGCCTTGTTTTTGGGTTGGCTTGGGTGTGTGGTTTGATTATGGGTGTTTCTTGGGTGTGTCCTTGACACACCAAGACACACCTATCTGTCAGAACCTTGCCCGCAGCTGTTTCTCCCCACTCAATCACAAACAAACCTCCTGCAGGTTGAGTTTAATAACTACAGGCAAATGTATGGTAAGATGCCGGAGGAAGCTTTAAATAATAGGTCAGTAGCCTACAGAGCAATATGAGAAGAATGCAATTGCTGAATTTATGTAGATATTCTTCAAATGTAGTAACAGGTCCACGTAGAACAAACAACCCTTTACATAATACCATAGAAGCAGTGTTCTGCTAATATAACAATGTGCACCTTTCATTGTCATTCCCAGCCAATACAGGTACTGTGCCTATCGACAATTCTGTCTGGTGGTAATGGGGCTATCTTGGCAAACATGTCGGAGTGGTTATATCTTCCTGTGTGGTATCCCATATACAACAGGAGTTTCCTGATCCTGGTGCAGAATACACAGGGTTTCTCCCTCCCCATATTGACTGATACCATTAAATTAAATAATAAAAAAAAGACTACAATTAAAAGTTGTGTCTAGTAAAATGTTTATGCAGAGTGCCAGGTCTCGCCCGTACATGTATGTCAGTCTGGACTCCATCACATCATCTTGGAAGTCTCCATGTGCTGGCTCCATACATGTTTCGGTGAACACATACACACATAGTCACTTCTATTACCAATGTGTTGTGAAATATAATGTAATGTTTTTAATTGTATATAACTGCCTTAATTTTGATGGACCCCAGGAAGAGTATCTGCTGCTTTGGCAGGAACTAATGGGGATCCATAATAAATACAAATACAAATGGCAGTTAGCATTGGTAATATCTGACACAACTCAGTGCAACTCAATATTAGGAAGGTGTTCCTAATGTTTGGTATACTCAGTGTATATATTATTATTATTTGTATTATTGTTTCGTTCACTTCTCTTTTTGACCTGCACTGTTGGAGCTCGGCACTTAAGGATTTCACTGTATTGTCGTGGAAATTCTTACACAGGGACACTCGAAGTCAATCTTAAATGAATCATTGTTTATTAACAGTTAACTGGAGAGGTTCCAGCAAACTTGATGCACCATAGTGAACGTCTGTTAGGAGCTCTCTCGGGGCAGTCCCGTTAGTTCTCTTATATACTGCAGACAAGTCATATTTGCATGGTTTAGCTTATTCATAATTAATTCATCATTAACGTTTGCTTCATTCATGTGACCGACCAATACTGGGTCATGCATGTGACAGACCAATACCTCACGAGGCTTCTTCTCTAAGCTGAGACCTTGAAACTGAGTGGTCCTCTGTAGCTCAATTGGTAGAGCATGGCGCTTGTAACGCCAGGGTAGTGGGTTTGATCCCCGGGACCACCCATATGTAAAAAGTTATGCACACATGACTGTAAGTCGCTTTGGATAAAAGCGTCTGCTAAATGGCATATTATATTATTATATCTTTCATTCTCAAAACAAAGGTCTGGGCGTACTGCCTAACTGCAGATACTGACAGTGAGGATTCGCTCAATCAGGTCACTTGCATGAACACAGAAAACGGTTATTAGAAAAGCACAATCATAGAACACAGAAATGTAAAATAGAAAAGCACCAACGTATCATTTTTCATCACAGTACGCTGCAATTAATACTGCGACCCTGTGCATGTGACTAATACATTAATCTAATCTAAAAAAAGAGGCGAGGCTGGAAGTGAGGTCTGTCAGAGGTCCTGGGTTCGAGCTTTGGTATGAGCCGAATCAGGAGGAAGTGGTACTCGCTAAGCAGGCAGCGTGACATCCTTTCTTTCGACACCAAACCCACCACTGGTGTGCGTGGCCAAATACCTCTATTTTCAGGTAATCCAACAAATGTAAATGCCTGGAGTTTGCTAAACGACATTGGCACTTGGATTGGAACCGGTGCTATGCTCAGATCAAATGAAAATAAAGCTCTGTGGCCATGCACACCAGTGGTGGATTGGCATTGAAAGAAAGATGCATATGCAGAAAATAACCCCATACCTACTGTAGAATATGGTGGTGGATCTTCAATGTTTTGGGGCTATTTTGCTTCCACTGGTCCTGGGGCCCTTGTTAAGGTCAATGGCATCATGAACTTTACTTAGTACCAGGACATTTTTGCAAATAAATTGGTTGCCTCTACCAGGAGGCTGGAACTTGGCAGCAAGTGGATCTTCAGCAAGAAAATAACCCCAAGCACACATCAAAATCCACAAAGAAATTGTGCCGGCTGTAGCACGAAGCGAGCTACCTAGCCGTTTTTTCGAACAGAGTCAGAGTCAACACAATAGCCATTGTGTGCCGGGTGTAGCACGAAGCTAGCTAGCTAGCCGTTCTTCAAACAAAGTCAACACAGTGGCCATTGCTAGCTACACAACACGACCAGCTAACTGTACGGTAGTAGCTAAATACAATATACTTGTCCTAGCTAGCCAACGTCTAATCATTGCTGCGTCATGAAAGGAACTTGACACAGACACGAATGATCTGTTTAGTGTGTTATCACACTATTGGTGGTTTGTTGTGACCAATTGTTGGTGCTAAACGGTGTGTTATTGTTATTGGATGCTAGCTTGCTAGTTAGCTATGGTGTCATAGTTAGCTAGCTGAATAAAGTGGGTTGAGTCTATTCCTTTAAACATTGAACCGCTGTGGTTCACAACAATTCTGATTTCTAAAGGTGGAAGTTGGGAGAGTTTTTGTTCGGGTGGTTCAGTGAAACAATTTTAGTTTCTGAGGTAGAAGTTTTTGGTGAGGGAGGCCCTGCTCTCTCCTCTCCCAGATGCTTAGCTCATTTCATTCCGATCTCCTCTGCATTTTTGTAGCCATTTGCTACAGCCTGTCAACTATGCCTCTGCCTATCCCTGTTCTCTCCTCTCTGCACAGGCTACACAAACACACCACACCGCGTGGCTGCTGCCTCTCTAACCTGGTGGTCCCTGCACGCACCACCCACGTGGAGTTCCAGGTCGCAGGCAGCCTCTGGAACTGCCGTTCTGCTGCCAACAAAGCTGACTTCATCCCAGCCTATGCCAACCTCCAGTCCCTCGACTTCCTGGCGCTGACGGAAACATGGATCACCACTGAAAACACTGCTACTCCTACTGCTCTCTCCTCGTCTGACCATGTGTTCTCGCATACCCCGAGAGCATCTGGTCAGAGGGGTGGTGGTACAGGAATCCTCATCTCTCCCAAGTGGACATTCTCAATTTTTCCCCTAACCCATCTGTCTATCTCCTCATTTGAATTCCATGCTGTCACAGTCACTAGCCCATTTAAGCTTAATATCCTTGTCATCTATCGCCCTCCAGGTTCCCTTGGAGAGTTCATCAATGAGCTTGACGCCTTGATAAGTTCCTTCCCTGAGGATGGCTCACCCCTCACAGTTTTGGGGGATTTCAACCTCCCTATGTCCACATTTGACTCATTTCTCTCTGCCTCCTTCTTTCCACTCCTCTCCTCTTTTGACCTCACCCTCTCACCGTCCCCCTACTCACAAGGCAGGCAATACGCTTGACCTCATCTTCACTAGATGCTGCTCCTCTACTAATCTCACTGCAACTCCCCTCCATGTCTCCGACCACTACTTTGTTTCCTTTTCTCTCTCGCTCTCCTCCCACACTACTCACTCTGCCCCTACACAGATGGTAATGCGCCGCCGCAACCTTCGCTCTCTCTCTCCCACTACTCTCTCCTCTTCCATCCTATCATCTCTTCCCTCTGCTCAATCCTTCTCCCTCCAATCTCCTGATTCTGCCTCCTCAACCCTCCTCTCCTCCCTTTCTGCATCCTTTGACTCTCTGTGTCCCCCTATCCTCCCGGCCGGCTCGGTCCTCCCTCCAGCTCCGTGGCTTGATGACTCATTGCGAGCTCACAGAACAGAGCTCCGGGCAGCGGAGCGGAAATGGAAGAAAACTAAACTCCCTGCCGACCTGGCATCTTTTCACTCCCTCCTCTCTACATTTTCTTCATCTGTTTCTGCTGCTAAGGCCACCTTCTACCACTCTAAATTCCAAGCATCTGCCTCTAACCCTAGGAAGCTCTTTGCCACATTTTCCTCCCTCCTGAATCCCCCCCCCTCCTCTCTCTCTGTGGATGACTTCGTCAACCACTTTGAAAAGAAGGTTGACGACATCCGATCCTCGTTTGTTAAGTCTAATGACACTGCTGGTCCTGCTCACACTGCCCTACCCTATGCTTTGACTTCTTTCTCCCCTCTCTCTCCAGATAAAATCCTGCGACTTGTGACTGCAGGCCGCCCAACAACCTGCCCGCTTGACCCCATCCCCTCCTCCCTTCTCCAGACCATCTCCGGTGACCTTCTCCCCTACCTCACCTCGCTGATCAACTCATCCTTGACCGCTGGCCATGTCCCTTCCGTCTTCAAGAGAGCGAGAGTTGCTCCCCTTCTCAAAAAACCAACACTCGACCCCACTGATGTCAACAACTACAGACCAGTATCCCTTCTTTCTTTTCTTTCCAAAACTATTGAACGTGCCGTCTTTAGCCAACTCTCTTGCTATCTCTCTCAGAATGACCTTCTTGATCCAAACCAATCAGGTTTCAGGACTGGTCATTCAACTGAGACTGCTCTTCTCTGTGTCACGGAGACTCTCCGCACTGCTAAAGCTAACTCTCTCTCCTCTGCTCTTGTCCTTCTAGACCTGTCTGCTGCCTTTGATACTGTGAACCATCAGATCCTCCTCTCCACCCTCTCCGAGCTGGGCATCTCCGGCGCGGCTCACTCCTGGATTGCGTCCTACCTGACCGGTCGCTCCTACCAAGTGGCGTGGCGAGAAGCTGTCTCCGCACCACGTGCTCTCACCACTGGTGTCCCCCAGGGCTCAGTTCTAGGCCCTCTCCTTTTCTCCCTATACACCAAGTCACTTGGCTCTGTCATATCCTCACATGGCCTTTCCTATCATTGCTACGCTGACGATACACAACTAATCTTCTCCTTTCCCCCTTCTGATAACCAGGTGGCGAATCGCATCTCTGCATGTCTGGCAGACATATCAGTATGGATGACGGATCACCACCTCAAGCTGAACCCTGGCAAGACGGAGCTGCTCTTCCTCCCGGGAAGGACTGCCCGTTCCATGATCTCGCCATCACGGTTGACAACTCCGCTGTGTCCTCCTCCCAGAGTGCGAAGAGCCTAGGCGTGACCCTGGACAACACCCTGTCGTTCTCCGCCAACATCAAGGCGGTGACCCGCTCCTGCAGGTTCATGCTCTACAACATTCGGAGAGTACGACCCTGCCTTACACAGGAAGCGGCACAGGTCCTAATCCAGGCACTTGTCATCTCCCGTCTGGACTACTGCAACTCGCTGTTGGCTGGCCTCCCTGCCTGTGCCATTAAACCCCTACAACTCATCCAGAATGCCGCAGCCCGTCTGGTGTTCAACCTTCCCAAGTTCTCTCACGTCACCCCCCCTCCTCCGCACACTCCACTGGCTTCCAGTTGAAGCTCGCATCCGCTACAAGACCATGGTGCTTGCCTATGGAGCAGTGAGGGGAACGGCACCTCTGTACCTTCAGGTTCTGATCAGTCCCTACACCCAAACGAGGGCATTGCGTTCATCCACCTCTGGCCTGCTGGCTCCCTTCCTCTGCGGAAGCATAGCTCCCGCTCAGCCCAGTCAAAACTGTTCGCTGCTCTGGCACCCCAATGGTGGAACAAGCTCCCTCACGACGCCAGGACAGCGGAGTCACTCACCACCTTCCGGAGACATTTGAAACCCCCACCTCTTTAAGGAATACCTGGGATAGGATAAAGTAATCCTTCTAACCCCCCCAAATTGTAAAGTGGTTATCCCACTGGCTATAGGGTGAACGCACCAATTTGTGAGTCGCTCTGGCTAAGAGCGTCTGCTAAATGACGTTAATGTGCCCTTGAGCAAGGCACTTAACCCTAATTGCTCCTGTAAGTCGCTCTGGATAAGAGCGTCTGCTAAATGACTAAAATGTAAATGTAATTTGGCAATGGCCATCTCAGTCTCTGGACTTGAACCCCATTGAAAACCTGTGTTTTGATTGAAGAGGGCAGTCCATAAGTGCAGACGAAGGATATCAAGAATCTGGAAAGATTCTGTATGGAGGAATGGCCTAAGATCCCTCCCTGTCATGACTTCTGCCGAGGCTGCCTCACCTCCTTGTTCGGGCAGGCTTCGGCGTTCGTCGTCACCGGCTTACTAGCCAATGCCGCTCCATATATCATCATTCCATTTGTCTTGTCTTGTCAATTACACACACCTGGTTCTTATCCCCTCATTAGTCAGTGTATAAGTGTTCTCTCTGCCCCCTTGTCCTTGTGGGTGATTGTTTTATGTGAGTTGAGTGTAGCTCGGTGGAGCTACTCGTACCTTGTATTGCCAGGGTAGATATATCCCCTGTGCCTGTATTTTGTTGGAGCTACCCGTACCTTGTATTGCCGGGGTAGATTGTTTCCCCTGTGCCTGTATTTTGTTGTCGCTATCCAGCGCAACTGTGTACGACGGAATAAACTCTGTATTCAGTGATTTACCTTCCTGCGCCTGACTCCTTCTAATCACACTCCCAATGTGTTCTCCAATCTCATAAAACCTTTTAGAAAAAGGTTCAGTGCCGTTATCCTCGCAAGTTGAGGTATTGAAAACAGGGATGTCAATAATGTTGACCTCTATCTTAAAAAATGAAAAATGATATTACTTGCTGAATAAAATCTCTTTCTCTGAGCAATTGTATTAGTATAAAATAATAAAATCTCCCAATTTGTTTAGCATACAATATAGCTTAGTATTTGTATTATTTATTATATACAGTATTTTTTGCTCATCTTTATAAAGGTTGCCAATAATTTTGGACCTGACTGTAGATTATTGTCATAAGTGACATTTGGTTATGAAGTCTTGTAGAAGGCAGGTGAGGAATGATGCCCTGTGAGTGCACACAAAAGCGGTAGCAAGAATCATTCCTATTTATCAAAGCATTCGATCTCAATCAGCACAAATTTCACCTAATGTTGGAGATGAGAGAATATCACTTTTTTCAGAGGGTGTTACAGTAAGTGATGTGGACCACTACTACTTTGTGGGTGTGCATAAAAAGAAACTCGGGTGACAGCACCTCTCTCATCACTATCTATAGATAACATAAGATCATTCACATCTTCAAAAATAGTTAGTGGTGAGTGATGTTTATTTCATGTGAATGCCAATGTCATAGCAATATACTGTGGGAACAGTAAACTGGGACAAAGCAGTACTGTTTTTGGCTGGGGGACTAGGGCCTAGATTCAATCCGGACCACGAAAGCTCCACGTTATAGCGCGATTTACATTCAACGGTAATTACCGATTGATCCGACATATGCAGCGTTTACCATGAAAGCAGTCCCCGCAAACACGGAAACATTGCCTTTAAAAGGTGGGATGGTCTGCGGCACAAACTGTCAGAAACTGTTTCGGGGAAGCTCATCTGCATGCTCGTCGTCCTCACCAGGGTCTTGTCCTGACTGCAGTTTGGCGTTGTAACCGACTTCAGTGGGCAAATGCTCACCTTTGATGGCCACTGGCACACTGGAGAAGTGTGCTCTTCATGGATGAATCCCGGTTTTAACTGTATCGGGCAGATGGCAGACAGCGTGTATAGCATTGTGTGGGCGAGCGGTTTGCTGATGTCAACGTTGTGAACAGAGTGCCCCATGGTGGCAGTGGGGTTATGGTATGGGCAGGCATAAGCTATGGACATCAAACACAATTGCATTTTATTGATGGTAATTTGAATGTACAGAGATACCTTGACACGATCCTGAGGCCCATTGTTGTGCCATTCATCCGCCGCCATCACCTCATGTTTCAGCATGATAATGCATGGCACCATGTCGCAAGGATCTGTACACAATTCCTGGAAGCTGAAAATGTCCCAGTTCTTCAATGGCCTGTATACTCACCAGACATGTCACCCATTGAGCATTTTTGGGATACTCTGGATTGTTGTGTACGACAGTGTGTTCGAGTTCCCGCCAATATCCAGCAACTTCGCACAGCCATTGAAGAGGAGTGGGACAACATTCCATAGGCCACAATCAACAGCCTGATCAACTCTATGTGAAGGAGATGTGTCGTGCTGCATGAGGCAAATGGTGGTCACACCAGATACTGACTGATTTTCTAATCCACGCCCCTACTTTTTTTTTAAGGTATCTGTGACCAAAAGATGCATATCTGTATTCCCAGTCATGTGAAATCCATAGATTAGGGCCTAATGAATTTATTTCAATTGACTGATTTCCTTATATGAACTGTGACTCAGTACAATCTTTGAAATTGTTGCATGTTGCATTTATATTTTTGTTCAATGTATATTGTGGAAAACCTTGTAGTACCTCATAACCTCAATAATGCTCAGGTTTTAATAGTCGAAAATTGCCCTGAGTCCATATCATTTGTTTTATAGGTCCGTCTATTGCATTAGGAGAAATCTGCAGGCCTAAATCCAAAATGAATGAGTGATGGTGCCAATCTTTCCCATTCATTTGGAAATGTGGCCTCCAAATGCATTGAGCAGGATCCACAAAATAGATGGCATGGACATCAGACGCAAATAAGTAAAGTTTGAAATATGTCACTGTCCATCAGCCAAGAGCTGTCGAAATTACATCTGTGATAAGTCCATAAACCGCAATGCATTTATGTGGTTTGTGTTTAGTCAGTTGAGTTCGCATTGGTCAAAGCAAAAGTGTAAGTCATGTTCTAACCTTTAATTAGAAGACATCGGGGCTGTAGAGAGAGACTTGTGGTACAACTACACTCACAGAGCACAGAAAGATCATGGCTGGGGATAAACTTCACATACTGTACTTCTGATTGAGCTACTGATCAGCACGGCTCTTCTTTGGACTGATCCTATGGGGGGCTTTGGAGATAGTGGAACACCCAATATCGATCCATGTGCCACTTTGTATCCTAAAGGTGATTGTTCCTCAACTAAGTGGCTGTTCCACAGAGCTGGATCTCAGAGTGTTACTGAAGTGGTCTCATATGGGAAGATCAGTGTTGAAAATACAGAAAGAGCAGAGAGACTGAGAGTGGGGCCTGGCTGCGCTCTGGTTGTTCATAATATCAAAGATGAGGATGCTGGACGGTACACCTGTCAACATTACCCTACGGAATATGGCCCAAAATAAGGGGATGGTCTGGTTTATCTCTCTGTCCTGTCGATCTCTTCATCGACACCAGTGCAGACACAAGTCCTCTCTCTGTGATGTCAATCAGTTGCATAGGGCTCTGTGTGGCACTGCCCTTAATGGTTGTCATAGTTGGTGTTTACACCTAAATGAGGGACCTCCAAAAACCAGAGGTTTCTTCAGGCATGGAGGTGACAGAGCTCCAAGTCTTGGGCTGATGTCCTGCTCCTCCTCACTCGCAGTTCTCTCTTGAAGATGCCATGTTCTCTACTGTAAATGTATTGATTGCGTAAGTTCTTTACTGATTTTATTACTTTTACTGTTAGCTACATTAAATTATGTTAGGAAGATTTGAACATGCATTTATTCTATATTTTTGAAATGTTTTCTGGAGACATATCCCTTGGCTCCAAAGCCTTTTTCTTGGTTTCGACATAGGGTTTTGCTTTTGTGAATTGCTCTGTAAAAATGTCTATTCTAATTTGTGAATACAAAGGAATAAAATAATGTATAATATATCTTTGAGATCTGATTAATCTGTCTTTATTGCTGCATAAATAAACACTCTGTACTGTGCATTCAAAGAGCAGTAAGATACTTATTGTTCGGTAGCACTGTACTTGAATAAAAAAAGAAAACGTAAAATAAAATAAATACAATTTATCACACATTTTCACCTTAATTTTTTTGTGAAAAGTTGTTCACAGATCCAGTCTAGGGAAACTAAATCACAACCTAATGCTAGATGGTGTGACACTCTACATATGTTAAGATAGTATTCTTTATTTAGATATATAGAACACTGTGACATTTTTCGTTCAATCCTGACCTTGGCTTCATTAGACTGAAAATATTATTACTCCTCATATCTTATTGGTATGATAAGGAGAGCTTAGTGACTGTTATTGACTGTTGAGACAGTCACTATGCAGTTCCATCGAGGCTGTCTCTCATTGCTGCGGTGAACCACCGCTGTGTCATTGACTCCACACCGTCACCTTGGGGGGAGGGGTGGGACTCATGAGAGGAGAGGGGCAGCAAGATGACGGTACCAGGCACCCAGCAGGTAAACCACCTTCCAAAGTGCCCTCTGTACCAGTGAGGTAATACAGATAAAGCTTACTGTAACTTGGGTTCAAACACAATATGAATCAACAGGAACTGGAGCAGGAAGTTGGAGACTTGAGGAGCACTCTCACACTACTGTGATAGTCTTGTCTATGTATGAAAACATCACTGATGCTCCACTCCACTCATTCCCAATTCCCAACACAGATTCACTCTAACCCAATGATTAGGGGGGAGAATGTGGGCTTTGAATCCTGCACATATTATTCCAGTGCACTGCTTATTAGTAGTTACTTTAGAAGAGATACGTTTAAATTGAGCTTGAAGAGCTCCTTGAATGGCAATGCCTCCTGTAATATAGACCTCTTGAACAGGGGATGTTTAATCTACTGTTTGTATGCTTGTCTCACAAACCATATTCCAAATTGTAAAGACATAACACAATAATTGTATAAAAATATATTTATAAAAAATATTCTGGAGGCAGTCCCAGAAATTATTTACATTATTCATCCAAACATACACAAAACAAACAATGTATCTTGACAGTATTCTGCACAATATACATGATTTTAAGGAATGTATATTGTAAGACTGTAGTGTAGCCTGTCTGATATAACCAGTAAAATATCTGTTATAACTACCAGCCATTGTGACCTAAATTTTCTGCACAATATTTTGCAAATATACAGTAAATGTTGCTAATTCATAGTTGGATGTAAACAATAGCAAACTGTTCTCATATTTAAAAAATATATTTTTTCCTATTTGGTCAGACATGAAAACCTAACAGGGATAGTGTTTCTGTGAATAAAGAATACACATTTATTTTGTTTCCCCATTATGATGAGCACTTATTTGTCAATCTCTTAACCACATGACCAGACACCCCAACTCAGTCCTGGGGGCTCAATGTCCCTCACAGTGGGAGCCCAAACCCCTCAAGTTCAAGTTTCAACTTTATTGTCCCAGCGGGAAATTATATCAGGTCTCTGTATATCAGCTATACAGTAGCTACCTGCAGAAAAGCATATCGACCAGGAAGTCCAGCAGATCTGCTTGGCCTATGACAGGACGGAAGAAGAGCTCAGTGATGAGGTTGGGTGTGATGGTCTTGAGCATGGAGGCCGCGAGCAGGATGCGAGCGAAGCGGCCTCGGTCCCCGGGGTGGAGTGGTTGGACCACCTCCCTCAGAGCATGCTGAGCCTCCTGCTGTAAGCCCTCCACGAATAGAGCTGCCTTTAGGTCTTTCACATCTGTTGAGGAAGATAGAAATGTATCATGAGTGGACAAGCTACATTTTATACACAGTGGTACAGTACAGTACTGTTCAGTTATATATGACATTGCAATTGTTTTTTGTAACCCTACTGGTCAGCTGGATTCACTGAAGGTATTTGATGTTTTGTTGCGTTGAGTCGACAGTGGGGACAAGCCCTTAACAAGCCTTATTTCATGTTTGAATTTTGTATGTAGGGAGGTTTATTAGATTATCAAGAAGCTGTGGGGACGTAAAATCCCTACAGAACAAGCGCTTCCATTGACTGGTTGAAATATTGAAGCTTTAAGGCAAACCTCACCTGGGTTAAATATCATGATGCCCTTGAGGTATGCGTATTCCTTTGGACTTAAATCCAGACTCCAGAACTTTTTGAGGCATGACTTGAGTTTGTTCACTCCAGCCAAGGTGGGCTGCTCTCTTTCCGTCTCTGAGCTCTCTTGAGAATTCAAGAGGATTCTTTTCAGCATGCTATCGGCAGGGGTGTCGATGACGTCAAAGTTCATGCCTTTCTGGGCCAGACCCAAAATAAAGAGTGGTGCCCAGCAACTTTGGAGGAGCGATAGTTGATCGTTCGGTGGGAGTTGGTTGAAGGCAGGTAAGTTCTTCATAAAGTGAATTGTTTTCACCAGCACTCCCGATGCCTCTTGGCAAATGTCTGCTGGACTTTTCAAGCACACTGTCCGTCGCATCTCGCAGTTGCATCTATGAGGCATCAAGTTGTAGTTCAGGTTGTTGTGGCTTGACTTGTCATTTTCTCGACTGAGGATGTTGTAAAGGATAGCATTTGACTGCCTATCATTGTAATCTGTACATTGACATGCGTTATCCATTTTGATGAGATATAGAACAAACTCTCAAAAAAAAATGAAAAGCTGAAATACATTCAAATGTTCTTGTTCTACCAAGACAGGCTCTCGTTGAGGTGGTGTGTGGTTGTGCAGATGCCTTACACCATGCCTCTATTTATAAGGCCAACCCACTGAGCTAAACTTGTGCACCTTGACCTGTCAATACTCCCTTGGTGAAAAACAAAGAGCCCCTAAAGAGCAGACAACTCGACTGACGGCCTCCCCTAAAGAGCAGATAACGTTTTCTCAATGAAAACCAATGGATAGAGCATATCCATTTAGGGTGGGGTGAGCCTAATCTTTGAGCCTCTGTCATTACCCCAGGCTGTACCAAGCTACCAAGGACTGTGGGAGTACTCAAGCACACTGTATATAGCTCTGCTCATTGCCAGCCCACACCTAAGTTGGACACGGGTCAATGTAAACAGGTAAGGGAGCATTGATCTCTCAGCTAAGTCCTTGAGAGATGTAGCCATCCTGAACTTTTTATCTTACTAAGTTTAGTTCAGGCTTACTAAGGGCTAAATATTCCAAAAACAGTAGGCCTGCATAACTGAATGGATTTCTAGGATAAAAATGATGTCCCAAAGTAATGAAAACTTTCAATATGACAGATATATGACTGACGTTTCTTGTGGAGTTCTGCCATATTTCAGTTTTAAAGAAATGGTACATCCATTTATAATTTACATTACAGCACATTTTACATTGAACAAAAGCTTACAAATTAGTTTTGTACAATGCCAGGAATGACAGACGGAATTAGTGAAGGAAAACAATAGTGAAACATAGCGTGATTGTGTGGATTTGGTAGCTCCAGCAGTGCCTATCTACCCTAAACTCTGATCACAGCCATGTGTCCCCACCGTACATTCCACACTGACTCAGAAGCCTGTCTCATCAATAATGTGTTTTCTGGGCAAATCTGGCCAGCAGACATCTCGATACCCAGACCCAAACCAATACCAGACCCCAACCAAACCAATACACAACCTCGAGACCCACACCAAGAACCAAACTCTTGAGACTGAAACCCAGACCAAGTGTATCGAGAACCTGACGAGCCCAAGACCAGTTAAAATGTGGAAAAACAAGATCCAGACCGAGACCCAGAGAAAGACCAATCTGAAAGCGTCCCATCCGGCTTCCACCAAAAGCAAGGTGCCCTGACACTTTTGTGTTGTGTCACTACTTTTTAGTCACATAACTCTGACAAGAGATTTCTTGACCAAATGAGATGAGAGTCTAACTACGGTCTGCGACCATGAGTTGAGATCCCGACCTAGACCTGAAAATGTATGCTGGGGCCAGACCCAGTGACAAGACCAAGACCACATTTACAGTATGTGGCATTGTGTGACCACAACATCAAGATTCCGTCTCTGGTTTCAACCAACTCAACCATTTACAGTATGTAAAGATACTTAAAGAGTTTTGCAAAAATACATGATTATTTGTCTCTCTTAACTTAAACAATCAAGTGATAGATTTCAAACATGTCTGTCATTGAACAACCCCATGCCATGATTAGATAGTGAAAAAACACAAATGTTAAAAATGTGTGGATATTGTTTGTTATCTTTGCAGTGCCTAGCACAGAGGTTTGAACCAGATAAGCTAATTACTTTATTAGTCTGATAAATTAACAGGATGTGAGCATGTGTCATATGTGTTTGGGTAAGGAGGCGTAGTATTCAGAATAGATCAAAGGGAACCCTGGTTACCAAAACACTATTGCTTCAATATCATATTTTATACTTTTTATCATATTTTATCAAGCTAGTCTCTGATACATTGTTTCAACTTTCAAATACTGTTTCATAGATATCTAGAATTCTACATGCAGTCTATCTATAGCCGTGGCAAAATGTGTAAATCAGAGATTTCCTGCTGAAGGTAGTCAAGGTCATGAGCTGAACGACTGCAATAAAGAGATTGCAGGTGCAGGCTGCCGATGGCATCACCAGTCACCTGAATGATTGCATGACTTCCACTTTTAGTCACATAATTCTGACATGAGATGGTGCCCATTGGTGTATTTTGAGTAGTCTCTCCTAACAGACGAAAAAACATCAACATGTTTTACGTCTGTGGGATATGAGGATTATGAAGAACTATTCTACCGGTGTGCTGGTTTTTGCATCAATGATTATTTGGACGAATCACGGTTTTGTCGGGGTACACCTACACCTGATATTCAGAAGGGGAGGGGATTTGGCCTATGGACTTGGCTGGGAGGATTTTAGAGGAGGGTGTGAACATGTCTCCTACCAAAGAGGATCCACCCTGGTTCCGCCACTCGCACTAGGCCAAACATCTCAACCTCTCCTCCATAACAAATTGAATAGCTCGCTGAAGGCCAGCGCTCACGGAACATGTGGTACACGCAAGATGTGGTTGCCGAGATACATTTAAAGAGTCCATAACAACTACGGTCTTGTCCAAGACCATGAGCCAAGACCAATTCCCAGACCAGGGCATAGGTGCCAAGACCTAGACCAAGAACAAGTGTATCAAGACCTTGACGAGACCAAGACCGCTTTTATTTACCTTGACGAGACCAAGACCGCTTTTATTTTTGACATGGTAATTGGTGTGTATCTGACTTCAAATCCATCATTTCAGATATCAAGTCCTTATTGAGTAAGGATGATGCGACGAATTGGCTAAAAATTAAACTGAATTTAAGATAGACAACATTTCTCTGGCTATAACCTGTTACAGTCTGCACAGGGAGGTGTGAGATCTGTATTGTGGCATATTCTAGGGCTTTTGTATCTGTATTCTCACGCACCACTAACTAGCTGCTTTAACGAAAACACTGGATATTTCACCAGACACATTCTCTACTGGGAAATATTGATCCATCATAGCCAGACATGCAGGTCTCCACTCTCCAGGGCAAGCATCCAGGTATTGTAACTCCTGAGGCATGCAGGCTGTTGTAAATGCCTTTGATAAGGCTTGTGTTTATTGAGGTGAGGAGCAGTCTGAGACGGGCACGGAGGACAGACGCTTATCACCACAGAGATAGTACAAATAAAACACTGTCCTTCATTCTGGAAGAATGTCGTAAGGGCTGCATTCTGCGATCTTTGGAGAACAAGACCCTTAAAGTGCTACATTTGCTCTGAGACATATGACGCAATGGCCATCGCTGTCACCTGAGGAATGTCCTTGCAACAAGTTGTTGACATGCTTTATTGCTTTCACACTGCTTTCAATACACGCCAGCCAATGTCTGATGCCTCTACTTTCAGCTTGTAACACTGTTTATACTGTGTTGTAAAGACAGAAACAGTTGATAGTAACAGCAATCATTACTGGAACATTTTCTAGTGAGGAAGTTTATTGCGCAGTTCAACCAAGAATCAAATTATTATCATGAAGTTACTATACAACTGTAATTATCGTGGTATATTTGTTTGTCATATTCAATGTCCCCTGAACAATATCACTTATTAAGTACAGGGATAGATAGTAAGCTGCAGCGGCTCTCCTCTCTGCTTCCAGGGTCATTGAACTCTAGAGTGGGATATACTGTCCTGTCTGACTCTGTGTGTGACAGCCACAACTCTTATTGGCCTTGATCTACTGTGCATGTCACAAAGGTTCACATGAATCAACGTTCATATGGGCACCAGCCCCGGTCGGTGACATCGCCGCCTCGTGACAGCATGTTGAACTCCCAACACGGCACGCTTTCTAGTTATCTGAAGGATCTTGTCCATGGACTTGGAGCTCCCTCAAACGTGTACAGTATCACTTACAGTAGGTCAATATCTATTCGTATATCATGACACTTGCCTAAAGGATGTGATTTTCATTTACTGATTGGATGACTACTCTTTTTTGCTGCTTTTTATTTTCACAAAAAAATGGTTTTAATTCCTCAAGAGTTTGCTGTAGTTTTGGAGACTTATATGTTGCCACCATTTTATTTATCCAACTCTATTTGAATTTGATCTGTATTCTAATTCTCTTACTGAAGGGTTCTGAATTCAAAGTTGAGTGACCCTTGTGAAAAGCACACTTCATCAGTCCAATTATCTATACTTTTCAGGCTGAAGTGGATTTGTGTCACTTGGTGTCAGCACCCAGAAGCCACCTATATTTCTCATTTTATTGTCTCCAATTCAAAAATACTGTCATAAAAGCAGAGTTCAAGGCCAAGGAGAGGCCTTCCTCTTTGTCGTTGAACTGTGATAACCCACAGGTATTCTACAATAGTTGTTTCTAGGGCAAGACAGTAGTAACAAGGAACTCAGAAACCATTTGATAGTTTATGACTTAGTCACAATTAAAATTGATTTTCACGGCATTGCATAACATATATTGTTACGGTTTATACAGAGCGTCCTTACGGAAAATAAGGTTATATTTCATGGATTCAAATAACTTAATAATAAATAATGCCATTTAGCAGACGCTTTTATCCAAAGCGACTTACAGTCATGCGTGCATACATTTTTTTTTTGTATGGGTGGTCCCGGCGATCGAACCCACTACCTTGGCGTTACAAGCGCCGTGCTCTACCAGCTGAGCTACAGAGGACCACATACTTGATGGATTATTAGAAATATGCCAATCTGTAATAGTTGTTTTATTATACAGTAAGTAACCTATTGTTTCAAAGTCTACGCTGGAGGTACAAATCCTGTAAAATATGACCATCTCATTCAAGACTGCTCAGGGTTCTGGGTAGGAAATTTGGGTGCAGCCTAAAAGCCTAAGTGGGGTCCTCTTCTGATCTCAATTTCTGCACTGATCTAAAACACCTGGACATGTGATCGCAAATCACCTGGTAGCCCCCTCCCCCTCAGTACAAAAGGAATGAGACTACACAACACATGCACTATACAAAGTATAGTCAAAGTAACAACAGAATCACATTAGATTACTCTTTTTTATTATTTTCAAAGGATGACATATTTTATCATTTTAATAGTCATTATTTCGTAATTCGCTCAACCCTGGTAGCAGTACTGCACACCGTCCATATTGTATCTAACAGGCAAATACCTAAATGCAGGTATTATGGGTTCTGTGTTATTACATGTATTACTAACCATGGGGAAAACATTTTAGCACCCTCTAGTGTTCTTCTAGGAGAAGCATGGTCAGCCATTCAAGCAGTGTTTATTTTAATTATTATTTGCAATGGGGTTACATCAAAATGTATCTCAAGCCATCACTGTTAAAAATCAATAACCAATTCAATTTTCTATTTGCAATTGCTTCGAGATAACTAATGAAAGGACCAAAGAGCAAATGTTGGTTTGTTGCGTGAAATCAATTTATTGATGATGAGGCATCCTGCAAGGAAGACAGGCAGTTTCAGTCAGTATCCAACATAGCCAACCCTTCCTCCCTTAGTAAAGACAACTGGGTACAAGTGACTAATGAACCTAATGAAAAATTGGAGATGGGGGCTGCGTTCCCAACCATCCATGTCATATAATTTTGACTGTGATGAATTAAGGAAAATTACTGGGAAAGTAAACAGTGTACTCAATGCACGGGTATAATTTATCACCTCCTGACCTGACAGACTACCATATCAATTAAGGCACATTAATCCATTTTCAAACCTCACCAACGAACAGGGACGTCACATGGCTACTACGGTGATTAATCGCTGACAATGTTAATTGATACATTGTGTGTCTGTCTGGAGTGATGCTCCCACTTGTGGGCTGTATACAATTGCCAATGAAATTGAGCAGTGGAATACAGGGACAGTGCAAAAAAAGACTAGGGTTGAAGGTGAATTACTGGAGAAATAGTACATGTTTGAGATCAATTACATTGCAGTCAGACTGTGCAGAATCACTGATCTACAAATCACCTTGCATCCCAAATCTACTCATTATGAGATTGAGATTCTGTCTTCCTCGCCTTGCTGGAACTGAGCCCCTGATCACAGGTGTGATCATTTGATACCTGTTGTTGAGCATCTCAGTTGTCTAAAAAGTAGGCTAGTTCCCTCTCTGCCATCTCATTTCTTTAATCTGCAATGATGTGAAAGAATGTAGGCCTACAAGTGAAAGCGTTCACGTACTAGTTGGAACTAGGAAACATCCGTCTTACTAACTGGTTGAAGTGTTACACGAAACGCGTTCAACGAATCAGCAAGTCAGACATTTCTGAGTTTCCTAGTTCCGACTAGCATATGAACGCGGCATTAAACCCCAACCCATCATCATTCTAAGTCGGGAATTTCCGAGTTGTCTGGAACGCGGCATCAGCTTGCTAGAGTGACGTATGGTACGTGCTACGGTACGCCACTTGTGACCAAGGGGGAAAAGCGCGGACATTGAGAATACTGGGGAAATTGTAGGTAAGCTGATAAAACTACCATCATATCGATTACTTAAATATGGGTCTGTAATTCCTAAAGCATTATGGATACTTACAATTTATGTACAGCAACTGTTTAGCTTATAAACACCAGTATTTCAAAGGTCGACATTAGCTTCCTTTTTGGGCCTCTGTGCTGCCGTCGTTTTCAGGAGCATAGGAACAAACAAGACACACTTATGTGCCGCTCTCATTGGACGACAGTGAAAATACTGTTATCTGATAGGATTGGCTTCACGTAACTCAAATTACTAGCTCTTCTGTATTTTCATGAATATTTTGAACATATCGGAATCGAAATGATAGTTGCCATAAATAGGAACGAGTATGAATGAAATAGCTACATCCAAACCGACTTTGACGCTAATTTCCCAAAAGTCGAATATTGCTTAGATACCGATTGGAATGATGACGCTAATTTCCCAAAAGTCGAATATTGCTTAGATACCGATTGGAATCATGACCCATAAATTGAGAAGTTTTTGCAGAGCTCTGGCATTGGTAGCCACTAGCCTTAACTATCTCGTACATGCATAACCACCGGACCAGAACAACTATGCTAGCTACTAGCTAGCTAGCTAGTTAGACCCGCGTTCCTTTAAGTGGCTAACGCTAGCTAATGCTAAGCTAGTTAGATAAGGAGCTACTTGCCTACCTCTGCTTAACATTCCGCTCTGTCCAGGGCAACGTGGAGACGGGCTGAATAACGAGTCTTCAGCAGGAAAATACAGTTTGAATTCGTGCAATAATATGTGAAATGTACCTGGTTGGCTGTCAAGTGATAGACACAGTTCGTCAGATAATTGTATTCACTCCCTGACTGACTGAAAACATGCAAAGTGCCTTTCATGCCCTTATTAATTATTCTACTTTCATCACATACTGTATTTTCTCACTCCAGTAACCACCTGACCTCCTTCAAGTCTTTAATTACACTGATCAAAAATATAAATGCAACATGTAAAGTGCTGGTCCCATGTTTCATGAGCTGAAATAAAAGAGGACAGACATTTTCCATACGCACAAAAAGCTTATTTCTCTCAAATTTTGTGAACAAATTTGTTTACATCCCTGTTAGTGAGCATTTAATCCTTTGTCAAGATAATCCATCCACCTGATAGGTGTGGCATATCAAGAAGCTGATTAAACAGCATGATCATTAAACAGGTGCACAGTGTGCTGGGGACAGTAAAAGGCCACTAAAACGAGCAGTTTTGTCACACAACACAATGCCACTGATGTCTCAAATTTTGAGGGAGTGTGCAATTGGTATGCTGACTGCAGGAATGTCCACCAGAGCTGTTGCCAGATAATTTAAATGTTAATTTCTCTACTATAAGCCACCTCCAACGTCGTTTTAGAGAATTTGGTAGTACATCCAACTGGCCTCACAACCGCAGACCACGTGTAACCACACCAGCCGAGGACCTCCACATCCGGTTTCTTCGCAGGCGGGTGCGGAGGAGTAATTCTGTCTGTAATATAGCCCTTTTGTGGGGAAAAACTCATTCTGATTGGCTGGGCCTCGCTCCCCAGTGTGTTGGCCTGGCTCCCAAGTGGGTGGGCCTATGCCCTCCCATGGCCACCCATGGCTGCGCCCCTGGCCAGTCATGTGAAATCCATAGATTAGGGCCTAATTTATTTATTTCAATTTAGTTCCTTATATGAACTGTAACTCAGCAAAATCTTTGAAATTGTTGCATGTTGCGTTTATATTTTTTACCATGTAATCTCTCATCAATTTGACACTATCGTGAGATAAATCAATACTCTGAAGACATGTCTTGGCAAGGCATGTGAGAGGGTGGCTAGACTGGTTACTGGAACAGGTGGGAAAAGGTTCAGGTCAGGTTGAGTTAATTGAGACATTTATAAATCATTGCCTACTTTTAAAGCAAACTTGACCACGCATATAATTCATTTCACGTAGTATCTATAAGTTTGAGGAGAGTAGTCATAAAATCTGATGGGGAACAAAAATGAGTTCTTGTAATGTCAAGGTGGGGCCATGTCCCATGTAATTGGGAATCATATTTTTGGCATCAGGCTGAAACAAATATTGCATAGCAATGACATTTTGGCCAAAAGTCTCCCAAGCGATTGGGACCCCATCCAGAGAGATGGGGCCTAGATGTAGATAGGTCACAAGAAGGGAGAGTGAAATATCTAAGCCGGCTAAGTTCTTGTTAGGTGACTGTGTCAACCATCAGATGTACAAAGTCTATTGTATAATGTTTATAAATTAGGTAGTGAAGTTAAATAGATTTAAAGGGGAGAGGTAAATAGAATCTAGGCCTAATTAATTGTAGCCTACTTCAATCTATGCTACTGACCACTCACTGCCTTTCCCCGTTTTTTAGCTTATTTTTATCTAGAGATAGTCATTTGATCACATGCTAATATCCAACATCAACCACCTTATCATTGAACAGTTTCATTCTAAAAGCACTAGATGGCGACCGATAGCTACATTTGGCCTACTTCATTTTTGAACATGCAGAATGATCTCTGAATAGCCTACTCCTTCTATACAATTTGAAACACAGTATTGTTATATTTATTTTGTTCAGCTAATTTCACAGTCAATTATATGAGGATTGCCCATCTTAAATGTTCTTTTACAGGAACAGGATCATAACTTAATTGATTGCTGGAACAGAGTCCAATTTCCTCTTCTCATGTAAAGGAGGTGTCTAACATGGACAGAGAATTAAGGTCAGGGAAGGAGATTAATGAGGACAAGGTGCCTCATCATGGGGACACAGGAAGTGTCTCCACAGAGGAAATGGAGAGTGGAGGAATTCCTTCCCCAGCGAAGAGGCCCAGGCCTGATGATGTCACAGCTGAAAGCACAGGAGAGATTGAGGAGGACACCGGCGGTGAGGTGGCTGATGGAAGGAGTCAGACCAGCCCCTCGGGCTGAGGTGAACGTTACCCCGGAGACAGGTTATGGCTGTACCTGTCCCATCTGTGGCTTTGTGGCCAAAACTCCAACTGCCTTGAAGATTCACTCCAAGAGGAAGCACACCGGTAGAGGAAAGACCAGAGGTGTGAGCTCAGCTGATGTACTTGTTGAAATAGATGGCTCCACAACCGGAGCAACAGCACAGAGTTCAAATTACAAGACAGGTGGAGACACTGAGGAGAAAGTGAGCAGCAGTGAGAGACAGCAGGATGCCACAGAGAGTCAGAGCCAGGGCACAGATGCAGGGGGTTCTGAGGGGGAGGTGACTACAATAATAGCCAAAGAGGAAATTGCTGAGAAACAAGGGACAGGGAGAGATATTTTTGATAGGAAGGTGACTACAATAGCTACAGAGGAGATAGCAGAGGAGGAGCAAGAAGAGACCCCCGGTAAGAAGATAGTAGGTAAACGGGGCCCCAAGCCCAAGACTATACATGCTTGCAGCTACTGTGGTCACGAGTTTAGGGACAAGCCCAGTCTAGATACACACATCAAGAGACGCCACACCAAAGAGATGAATTACTTCTGTGAAGTCTGCTTGTACGCCTGTGTGGCAAAGTGCGACTACGAAAAGCACTGTCTTAGTAACAAGCACAACAAACGAGTCACGGAAAGCAGGGAATCCTCTGGCCTCTCGTCACCCATGGACAAGAAGACAGCCGAACAGGCTCAAATCTTTGCCTCCAGGATGACTCAGACCCGGGCGTCCAAGCGTGCGCTCGGTGCCAGGTTCCAGCTGCAGTGCGGGAGCTGCGAATTCAGGGTCAGTAACTCGGCTTTGCTGGAGAGCCACGCTCGGCTAAAGCACCATGGCGAGCATCGCTTCCTCTGTAATATCTGCCACTACTACACCGCTACATCTGAATGGATGGACACACATGTGTCCTCGGAGAGCCACCAGCATGTGGCTGAGGAGAAAAACACAGGGTCCTCCTTTGAGGAGTGCGTTGACAAGGTGAGCATAGATTCGGTCGGTGACGACATGCTGACAGATGACGTGGCAGTAGGGGTCATTGGACATGATGGAGAGCTGCACCCTGATGTTAATGAGAAAGCTGTTGAGGCTGCGAAAGCCGTGTTGGAGAACATGGAAGAGCACATGGACGAGAGAAGACCCCCCAAGAGGAGGAGAGGCAGGCCAAACGGGCCTGCTGCAACTACATGTGAATACTGTGGCCTTCTCGCTTCCAATAGTACCAATCTAAACGTCCATATTCGTCGTAAGCACAGCCGGCAGTACAGCTACACCTGCAGGCTTTGTTCTTACAACTGTGTGACGAAAGGTGACATGGACCGACACTGTATCACAAAGAAGCACCTTAAACGCATGGAGGATGCTAGCAGTGATGGCCAAGTGGACCTGGATACATCAGTGCAGGTTGTGAGTACAGAGTCAGGCTCTCAGGCCAGCGAGGGTGAGGCTATACATCACAATAGTGCAGTCAGAGCAGGGTCCAAAGGAGAGGAGGGGGCCACGGACGAAGCAGGGGAGCTGTCGCAAGACGACGACAAAGCACAAGTGAGCAGCCCGAAAAAGAGCAAGTACGACTTGGTCAACTCCTGCAGCCATTGCAACTTCGTAGCTCATTCGATTCCCTCCCTCGACCTCCACGTGAAGAGGAGACACACCCGGGACTTTGAGTTTGTGTGCCTGGCGTGTAGCTACTACGCGGTCACGCGTCGAGAGATGTCTCGCCACGCCTCCACGGACAAGCATAAGCAGAAGAGTGAGGTCTACCTAGAGAACCTGGAAAACTTTGTGATAAAAGACCTGGTACAGCCGGAGGAGGAGGCCATGGAGCTGGGGAGCAGAGATAACCCTGATGCTGACAACAATTCTCACACTGAGGATCCCTCCCCCTTAGTGCCCCCTGACACAGACATAGAGCAGCCCACTAACACAGACCAGCCCACAGACACAACTACAGACCAGCCTAACATTATAGACACAGACCAACCCACAGAAATAGATACAGAGCAACCCACAGACACAGACCTGCCCAACAACACAGACACAGACCAGCCCCCTATCACCGATACAGAGCAACCCACAGACACAGATACAGTCCAGCCTAACATTATAGACACAGACCAACCCACAGACACAGATACAGACCAACCCACAGACACAGACCAGCCCATCAACACAGACACAGACCAGCCCCCTATCACCGATACAGAGCAACCCACAGACACAGATACAGACCAACCCACAGACACAGACAAGCCCAACAACACAGACAAGGACCAGCCCCCTATCACCGATACAGAGCAACCCACAGACACAGCTACAGACCAGCCCACAGACACAGAGCATATTACCACTAACCCCACACAGACTTTTGACGTTTTGAGCAACGAGCATGCAGCCCCAGTAGTGGAAGTTAGTGGCACTGTTGTTGAGGAAAACATGGAGATCCAGGTGGCTGGTGAGGCATCCGATGGTGGCTCGGAACAAACCAGCAACGAAGCTCCATGTACGATTGAGCCTCAGGAAGCACCAGCAGACATCACCATAACACTGCCTGAGGAAGGCCAGAAGGAAGGGGCCGAGCCCGATGCGGAGCCAGAGCTAGTCTGTTCAGACGACGATGTTGAGATGGCTGATGAGAAACCCGACATCTCTTCCGCAGAGAAACAGCTCACCAGGGCGCTGCCGTTCGACGCTTGCATCGTACCTCTCAAGTCCTTGACTGAAGCCGAGCTGGCTCTGCATGAAGAACGCATGGCTCACTCTGTTGAGGGCCACTCTGGCCTGGCTGGAAGTGGCCTGGCCGGGGCGGGCAGTTTTCTGAAGATCAAAAGAACCAAACCTGTAGGGGCCTCAGGTCTGTCCAAGGGGTTAACTCCCAACCCCCGCATCCGCTGCGAAGACTGCGGCTTCGTGGCGGACGGTATGAGTGGCCTCAATGTGCACATCTCCATGAAGCACCCGACCAAGGAGAAGCACTTCCACTGCATGCTGTGTGGCAAGTCCTTCTACACGGAGAGCAACCTGCACCAGCACCTGACCAGCGCCGCCCACCTGCGCAACGAGCAGGCCAGCATCGAGGAGCTTCCGGAGGGCGGCGCCACCTTCAAGTGCGTCAAGTGCACGGACCCGTTCGAGACGGAGCAGGAGCTGTTCGTGCACATCAAGGAGAAGCATGAGGAGCTGCTGCGCGAGGTCAACAAGTATGTCCTGGAGGACACGGAGCAGATCAACCGCGAGCGCGAGGAGAACCAGGGCAGCGTGTGCAAGCACTGCGGCAAGGTGTGCAAGAGCAGCAACTCCATGGCCTTCCTGGCGCACGTTCGCACACACACAGGTACGTTGTCTTCCAAAACACTTATTTGAAAACCTTCACTGCTATTTATTTTTATTTTTATGATACATACTTCGTTTTTGATTAGTTATTATAAAGTCATTGATAGCTGCATCACTGATATTGATAGGTGTTATTATACAGTGTATACACCACTTAGAATTCACCAATCGTTACATGTTTTGGACATCGGGTTTTGAGATACCGTAGTCTAGCATATATAGCGGTATCAGGGTTAGGCCAGGAATCAGAGGAGAATGTAAAGACATGGTTCATGTAGTGGTGTGAGCTTAGGCCATGCGTTGGAGGAAAGGAGAAGGTAAAGACTGATTGAGCTGCAGGAGGAGAGACGCTAATGGACCACGGATTGGGATTCCCTGTGCACCGCCTGGTCAAAGACATGTGCGACTCATAATTGATGTGTCCATTACCAAGACTCAGTTGTAATTATAGTCAATAAGTCTCTGTAAATGTGTTAAAGCTTAGGCTAAAAGCATTGGAGACCCAAAGAGAGGTGGGCTAATAATTTAAAATAATCAATGCAGGCGTATTCAAAGCTCTTAATTTCCCTTGTGTGTGTGTGCGTGTTTGTATGTGTAACTTGTGTGTGTATGTGTCAGCCTTCATGGCGAGCTGATTATCCTCAATCCATTAAGATTTATCTTGTCATTTATAATGCAAATCAGGGTTCGGCTGGTCAGGTCTATGACTGGGGAATGTCCGGCAGATTAAGAATAGAGGGCGCTCCATTACTCTTCCTTGACCATGTGTATTAATTGCTTTTAAAATCAACTTAATGTAGGAATGAGAAGTGAGGGCGCCATCAATAAATGCCCTTCTCTGCTTCCTCCGGTCCGTCCCCCTTTCAGCCCAAACTTTAATGGGACTTTAATTGGAGTACAGACAGAGCTCTATGGTCGGTCTGGGTGTATTGTGTGTCTGAGGTTGTGTCTGTGTCTCTCTGTGTGTGTGTGGAGTGACTGACTAATGGCCGAGGAGTGTTAAGATGTGTGGACCGTCTCAGAGAGTTGACGGAGAGGTTGCCAGTAGCAGAGTCAATGAGAGTGCTGCCACGATGCACTATGGTAGTCCGGTCATGTGGGTCAGACTACTCAGATACTCAGGCTGCTGCTGCTTTCTCTAAGTGTGTGCCCTCACCAATCACAGAGACTACATGATTAGGCCTACTTCTGTTTGTGATGACCTCTCAACTTCTAAAATGGGGGAAGAGTCACCATCGTCTCACCATTGCAAACTGGTTCAGGTTAGCGTATAGTCTGTTTTGCTGGGGTACGTCCTACAATTGATCTGTTCAGAAAAATAAAAGCATATAAGCAGAGAAACTAACTGTCTTTACTTTGGCATTCCCCTCATGTCTCTGGCCAAAAAAAAATACACACTTTGTGGTTACGTGGAATGGGGAGACTCACACATACAGTATACTGTACAGTAAGACTGAATTGCAATTCTGTTTGATGTACAGTCGAGTAGTCTGAAAGGACAGACAACATCAATAAGAGAAAGATTATGAGGCCAAATGATCAACATTTTGATGTATCCTTTGTGGGATATTTGTTGAATCTGTAATATCCCCTTATGAGCCTACTACAGTATTTAATGTTGCCATGTAAACAACGCCATTACTCTGGGTCCAGCTGAGGAAAAGTGTTACTTAAGCAAATGAAAACAGTGACACTTTAAAAAGATGTGTTTATCAAAGTCAAGGGCACATTTGGAGGTCTCGATTGAGTTATGTCGTTATTTTTCCGGTAGCTTTTTCGATTGAATTATCTCTTTATTTATGAGATTGCTTTTCCTTTTGTTTCTTCATTTTGTGCCTCTTATTTGTAGAATGCACCTATTTCTTAGCATTTTGACAGCTTATGCTAGTTATTATTATTGCTAAGTTCCCTCATTACATTGAGTTATTCTCTCTTTGTATGTGATCATTTATCGTGGACACTTCTTCCAGTGCTGTGGAGCAGGACTGTGGGGTCTGCCAGTGTTTGGACTGGGAGCACGTCCAGATAATTTTAATTAAACCAAGATTTTATTTACTTGATTAATCAGTGAAATCAGGAGATGGTGGGAGGCTGCACGCATATTTGTCAATTTGTCCCCTGAAAAAAAGACTTGCATTTTGCCAATGAGAATGCAACTGGATTTGCATTTTGAGCTAAATTGGTCACTTTTTCACTTGAGAGAGCTGTCTGACCTTCTCAGGCCTGGGGTGGGTTGGACTAATGGGTAAACACACATACGCACCACACACACTTGCCAAACATGCACACACACACTCTTTCTCTCTAACACACACACACACAAACCCACCCAATGAGTTTCTGAAGGTGTAAAGAAACAAGTTACAGGAGCTTGGTTTGTATGTGTTGGTCTGGCTGTATGATGTCTGATAGGGCCTCTCTTGATAAAACAGTTTATCCTGGGGTGGTAGACAGACATGGATATTATGTCCCCACAATATTTGATTGAATATTCAACACTGGAAAAAACGGGTTTGCCGTTTTTAAAGGGATATTTCGGGATTTTGGCAACTACAGTGGGGAAAAAAAGTATTTAGTCAGCCACCAATTGTGCAAGTTCTCCCACTTAAAAAGATGAGAGAGGCCTGTAATTTTCATCATAGGTACACGTCAACTATGACAGACAAATTGAGATTTTTTTTCTCCAGAAAATCACATTCTAGGATTTTTAATGAATTTATTTGCAAATTATGGTGGAAAATAAGTATTTGGTCACCTACAAACAAGCAAGATTTCTGGCTCTCACAGACCTGTAACTTCTTCTTTAAGAGGCTCCTCTGTCCTCCACTCGTTACCTGTATTAATGGCACCTGTTTGAACTTGTTATCAGTATAAAAGACACCTGTCCACAACCTCAAACAGTCACACTCCAAACTCCACTATGGCCAAGACCAAAGAGCTGTCAAAGGACACCAGAAACAAAATTGTAGACCTGCACCAGGCTGGGAAGACTGAATCTGCAATAGGTAAGCAGCTTGGTCTGAAGAAATCAACTGTGGGAGCAATTATTAGGAAATGGAAGACATACAAGACCACTGATAATCTCCCTCGATCTGGGGGCTCCATGCAAGATCTCACCCCGTGGGGTCAAAATGATCACAAGAACGGTGAGCAAAAATCCCAGAACCACACGGGGGGACCTAGTGAATGACCTGCAGAGAGCTGGGACCAAAGTAACAAAGCCTACCATCAGTATAGACACTACGCCGCCTGGGACTCAAATCCTGCAGTGCCAGACGTGTCCCCCTGCTTAAGCCAGTACATGTCCAGGCCCGTCTGAAGTTTGCTAGAGTGCATTTGGATGATCCAGAAGAGGATTGGGAGAATGTCATATGGTCAGATGAAACCAAAATATAACTTTTTGGTAAAAACTCAACTTGTCTTGTTTGGAGGACAAAGAATGCTGAGTTGCATCCAAAGAACACCATACCTACTGTGAAGCATGGGGGTGGAAACATCATGCTTTGGGGCTGTTTTTTCTGCAAAGGGACCAGGACGACTGATCCGTGTAAAGGAAAGAATGAATGGGGCCATGTATCGTGAGATTTTGAGTGAAAACCTCCTTCCATCAGCAAGGGCATTGAAGATGAAACGTGGCTGGGTCTTTCAGCATGACAATGATCCCAAACACACCGCCCGGGCAACGAAGGAGTGGCTTCGTAAGAAGCATTTCAAGGTCCTGGAGTGGCCTAGCCAGTCTCCAGATCTCAACCCCATAGAAAATCTTTGGAGGGAGTTGAAAGTCCGTGTTGCCCAGCGACAGCCCCAAAACATCACTGCTCTAGAGGAGATCTGCATGGAGGAATGGGCCAAAATACCAGCAACAGTGTGTGAAAACCTTGTGAAGACTTACAGAAAACGCTTTTGACCTGTGTCATTGCCAACAAAGGGTATATAACAAAGTATTGAGAAAATTTTGTTATTGACCAAATACTTATTTTCCACCATAATTTGCAAATAAATTCATTAAAAATCCTACAATGTGATTTTCTGGAATTGTTTTTCTCATTTTGTCTGTCATAGTTGACGTGTACCTATGATGAAAATTACAGGCCTCTCTCATCTTTTTAAGTGGGAGAACTTGCACAATTGGTGGCTGACTAAATACTTTTTTCCCCCACTGTATGTCCTTTATCTACTTCCCTAGAGTCAGATGAATTCGTGGATACCATGTTTATGTCTCTGTGTCCAGTATGGAGGTAGTTTTGCAAGCTAATGCTAACTAGCGTTAACGCAATGACTGGAAGTCTATGGGTATCTGCTGGCATCGCCAAAATCCCAAAGTATCCCTTTAACATTCTAAAAATGAGACTAACATCGAAGGCTAGATATGGAAGGGGTGGATAGAGCGAGAGAGCGAGAGGGTTAAACATTGTGGGAGGGTTTCTCAAGGAAATTAATTAGTCATTACCCGTCTCATCTGGGATGTGAGGGAGTCACATTGCCCCTATGTGGATGGCAATATTAATTTAACATGACACTGCATTGATGGTCAATTTCAGTTTCATGGAGGCTGTTTAAGTGGAGTGGTGGAGTATTAATATGATGAGATGTGAGAAGGGAGGGATGCTACATCTCTCTCCTCCTACTATGTCTCATACTCACTCACACAGCCATCTGGCCAGATCCTCTCCCTCTGCGCCTGTCTCTTGCTTCACCTCGGCTTTGGCGTGTGTGTGCGTGTCCGTGTCTGCGTGTGTTTGTTTTGGGCGTGCAGCATAGGGGTGTATGTCGAGGCTAAATGAAGAGGCCCCGATTCACCGGTGCTCATGTGTTAACGCCCCTCCCTCGCCTGTTTGCAGGCCTTGTTAGCATGCGCTTGCCTTTCAATCTTCGTTACCAGCTTAAAATTCTACGTGTCGTACTTCCAGCTCGTGGCAAGTGAACCATGTATGAACGAATTAGTAATCTACACAAAGTGCTTAATCAAATCAGCGGCTGCCCCTGAAATAAATATTGCAATGTGTCTTGGGATATTCACTGGGAGAGTGGTTTGTAAAAAAATGCATAGCGAGTATATCATAGGAGGTTCCCAGTCAGATTGGTGTGTCATACTGGAGAACTGCTACTCTAGTCTATCTGCATGGGACCTGGCCCTAGTCTATGCGGCACCATCCACATGAATGTCGCTTACTTGTAGTTGCATACACATCTTGTGTATATTCTATATACACAAAGAAATAACAATGGTTGGGTTCAATTAATTTAGGAAAAATAGCACTGTTGCAATCATGAATTGACTTATGCGTAAATGTTATAACTAGGCTAACTGAAACAGCACTGTCCATTATTTTTGGACATATTTACAATGCTACGGTACTGGTAGCTTAGTGGTTAAGAGCGTTGTGCCAGTAACCGAAAGGTCGCTGGTTCTAATCCCGAGCCAACTAGGTGAAAAAATCTGTCGATGTGCCCTTGAGCAAGGCACTTAACCCTAATTGCTCCTGTAAGTCGCTCTGGATAAGAGCGTCTGCTAAATGACCAAAAATAAATAAATAAAATATTCCGCGGCATGCTGCAGCGCTTGTTTGATTGAATAGGCCATCCCCAGTGAGTGTGTTCTATTAGCCTATGGTGTGGTGTCCCGTCTAGCCATCATGGGTGCTGACTGTCCATAGTAGCCCCCGCCCCTCTCTCTCGCTCTGCTGCTCTTAAATGACAAATGGCAGGCAGAGACTGTGCCACTCTCTCAAACGCCAGCGCCACCCCACCCTCCCCATTTATTAATGAGAATAATTAGAAGAAAACCTCCCTGCAAAGCCAGGCAGAGTGATTAGCGCTTTTAATGATGGAACGGGGTAGTGAGCGCACACAGAATTGATTTACGTATTCTGCCTGACCTTTGGTATCCAATTTACGCATCCAGAAGCAAAAGAAGGAAGAGTAAGTAAGAGAGAGATGGAGAGAGGGATGGGGAAAGATAGAGAGGAGGAGATTGAAGGAGAGAAAAGTAATGTACTCACTGTACAAGCTTATGTTTTTTATATGGGGCGGCAGGTAGCTTAGTGGTTAAGAGTGTTGTGCCAGTAACCGAAAGGTCGCTGGTTCTAATCCCCGAGCCGACTAGGTGAAAAATCTGTAAGTCGCTCTGGATAAGAGCGTCTGCTAAATGACTAAAATGTAAATGTTCTGGGCTCAGGGCGTCTGGTTGTTTTACAGTCAATCTTGAGCAGTAAAGTAGTACAGTAGTTGTTAAGAATATTCCAGAGTTCAACAACCTGACTAACAACAAGAATTCACCACGTCATCGTTCTTGTGTCACCATCTCTGCAATTGTGCAAAGATCTTTCTGTTTGAATGTTATTAAAGAATGTGCCCCCATGTTCTCCCCTCTGGTCATATAGCTCTTCTCTACCTTCACCCCAACATCTAGAACCACTCCTTTCTTTTTAGTATACTGTTTATAATAATTTGTGTATTTTTTTCCAATAGATCAAGTAGGATAAATTGACCTCACTTATTGTTCTGCAGGATCGAAGCCGTTCAAGTGCAAAATCTGCAACTTTGCCACCGCCCAGCTGGGTGACGCCAGGAACCACGTGAAGAGACATCTGGGCATGAGAGAATACAAGTGCCACATATGTGGGTGAGTACCACAGTCAGTGACTAGTCACTACCTTTTTAACTGGGGATGCCAGGGTCGTGTTCAGTATGTTCCAAACGGAAGAAAAAAGGTCAGAAACGGAATGAAACGGCAAGGTACTATCTGAACTTAAGAAGAAACGCTTGTTTTACAGTCTTTTTTATTGGGTTTTTAAGTAATTTTTGCCATTTAGGTTGGATCACAAGAAAAAGATCCTCTTGCTCTACAAACCATTATTTCTTCTGTTATTGGGATATGTTTCAGTACAATCTGTCATATCTCACCATAGTCAACATTATAACCCACCAGCGTAGGGTTAGGCCTATAAACTCAACGTAAAATACTTCTGCGTCTCTTTCATACGGCCACAGAAACACTGCATTTAGGCCAAGTTCAGTTCCGTTAGTTTCATTCCAATGCTAGATCTTCCTACCGTCTTACTGTGTTCACATAGACATGTAGGACTGTTTCTGTGTAATTTGGAAATGGACTAAATAGCAGGATCTTCAGCTTGTACCATGTTCTCTGCGGCTATGTGATACATAGATGAAGACGTGTAGTTATTTAGTCTCCCTCAGTGCTTCTGTGTAAACTGTTTGTTTAAATGTGTTGCGTTTAGTTCGGTCGCTATGTTTTTTGTCTGCCACAGTCGAGTGGAATGACCGTGTTTATTTGTCGCCGCCTTTCACAAACGTTTTACAGAAGGGCAAACAGATTTAGTTAAATACAGCTACCTCTAATGAGGAAAAAGGCTCATGTTTCACAAGCCCTCCAGCTAAAACCTTTTCCCCAAGTGCTATAAATGTGTTAGGGCTTTGACCAAGAGAACACACACACACACACACACACACACACACACACAGAGGGAGAACACAGTTCTCCAATGTGCCTGACTGCCTTTAAATGAGTCTACTAAATACAGCTTCTGGTTTCACAAATCATGCGGATGGAGGAGCTATCTCCCGCCTGAGCCAGACACTTGTGACAAATCGGCCCTGTGTGTGTGTGTGCGCGCTCTCACTGCTGACTGATCACCGGGGCAACTTTTCCTCTTGACTAAAGAGCAGCAAACAAAGAACAGACCAGAAACACCCTCATTAAGGCCAAAGTAGCCTTCCTAAAGTATTCAGATTAGATAATATAGGCCTACATACAGTATATGTGGTTGGCTTCCTTAATCTGAATGCAGAGCTGTTGCTAATGGCTGTTCATGTCTCAGTTAATGCAATTTCCCTTTTTCTGTTTGGGCTGACCTAGAAAGCGAGATTACAATGTAAACTGGCCATTAGGTATTCTGTTGCACACACTGGGTGAGGTGATATTTCTCGAAACAAAACCCTCTTTATCTAATGAAATTGTTTCTCATTATTACGATTTATCATCTTGATTACAATAGCTGAAGCGTTAACTTAAGTTTACGCGACCAAAGTTTCTGTAACTACAAAATTGAAATTCATCAGTTTAGCAAAATGTGGTGGTTTTACACACAGAGATATAATTACTGGAACGTACAAAGCCCCTCAGACCATGGCAATTTGACTGGAACATTCATCAGTAATTATATTTCTATGGTTCTACATGACTTCACTGCTTTGCGAGACAAGCCAATGTAACGTTAACCAGTAGTCTATTCATTCATTTCCCATTACTATCACAGAGTGAGCTCCTCCTGCTCTTGGTACCATGTTGAGGAGGAGCAGCAGCGTTGTTTAACTCAATCTAACACGTGTGTGGTCTTTTTCCCTGCGCTGTCGATTGGCGCTCCCCCCGGTGAACTCTGTGGCTGAGAATATTACCCGCCTTTGACACTGTGCGCTAACGATTGAGACGCCCCCAAATGGACGTGGTGCGCCTCCGCTGTCCACCTCATTTTAGCTGAGCCAAGTGCCACGGGGAGCTGCGGAGGGCTGCTCGTCTCCGCAGAGGACTCTGGGAAGTTGTTGATAGTTAAAGATCATATTGTTGTGGCATTTAATTAACAAATGCAAATCAAGGCCAGGACAGACAGGCACCTCTGACCCGGCTGCCAATCAAACGTGAGAAGGCTGTGAGAGGGCTGTTCAGTATAGGTAGGCTGTGTTGTGTGTACACCATGCCTTTACACACACTCTCTCTCTCTCTCTCTCTCTCTCTCTCTCTCTCTCTCTCTCTCTCTCTCTCTCTCTCTCTCTCTCTCTCTCTCTCTCTCTCTCTCTCTCTCTCTCTCTCCCTTCTTTTAGCTTTCTGTTACTCTCTTCTTTTCTGTTTCGGTTCCTCTCTCTTTTGTTGTGACACGTTCATCATTAAAACCTCCTAGACTCTTCAAAACCTTATTCCTAATGATTGATTTTTTTTACTGTCTATTTATGAATGTGTTATTCAATGCATTTCTATGGGCTATAGTAGTAAATTCCAAATTCAATATTTTTAATATTTTTTGGGAATACCTAAAGGGGTCCTAAAATTCCAAATCAAATAGCTAAATGATCCATGGTATGCCCATCTTAAAACAATTCCATATGTCATCTTAGAACCCCACCCCAACGGCTTAGACCTAAGAATTAAAAGACTGAATCTTGCGGCAATGACATCTCCAAACTGATTGATGTAGCCCTAAGCTGGCCATAACAACAACCTGCAAAAACAGCAGAAAAACACAAATTGCCCCCCTAGCACATACAGTACGACAAGATTCCTCATACTGTATTTAATTGGAAAAAAAAGCCTTTTACACACCTTTTGTGTGGTGTGTGTCGGTCCACAGTGGACCTAGGCCATTTAATGAGCACTCCCTTCCTCTCCTCCATCATGTTCTCTCCTCCCAAAAGTCCCTGGATTCAGCATTTCAGCATCCCTTACCCTCACCACTTCCCCCCCATAGCCCCACCGCTCTCGCCTCACCCTCCCTAAAGATGCCGTGGACAGCCTGTGCTGTTTGTAGGTGTTAAATTATGCATCAGGAGTCTAAACGCTGTGAAGCATTGGTTTAATATCTGGGGGCCAAGGCGTTGGAAGTATTAACAACATCATGGATGGTCCTCCCATTGGACCTGGTTCTATGATATCATATCAGCCAGATGGCCACTATAGTTGGAACTACCTGTCAACTAGCACTAGTTTAAACTTTAACGGTTTCTCTCTTCATCAACAAAAAAAGTTGTCAGTCATTTCGGTATCTGAGAGGTCTTTTTCACCCTCTTCCTCCGTTGACTTACTAGCCGAGTCCGGAGTGAGTATATTTAGTCATAATTTCATGTTGGTGTGATTCGAATGGAACAGGATAGGGCTGGCTCGTGTCAGGCTTATGTGTCTCCCCGTCTGGGAGTGTGTCTCTGCTGGTTCCAGAATAGCCCCATCAGTTCAGTTCCGCCTTTCCCTCCCTTCCCCGGCTCATCCTCTGTAATATGCCTTAATGCCCAGGCCTGTACCAGTGTGTGTGTGTGTGTGTGTGTGTGTGTGTGTGTCTGTGTCTGTGTGTCTGTGTGGTGCGTGTGTGTGAGGCCCGGGCCTTGACAGGAGAGGAGCATCTTAGTGCTCTGCTTATCCAGAGAAAGCCATCACTTAACTCAGCCCCTCCATTGTGTGTCCCCCACCACCACTCCCACCACACCCCACCACCATCACCCCTCTTCCTCCCTGACGTGATACTCTTTAATCCTCAAACAGAATCTGGTTATAACTCAGACTATTTTAATGTCTTTTTTTTTGTCTCCTCTCCTCCATTTCAATGTTAATGGTTGTTGCAGATGAAGAAAGGGATCCCTATGAGGATGATTATAATGTCACTCCCCTGATCTCTCTGCCGCCCCCGAAATAATTGTACATCATCGCTTCATAACGTGTCAGAGGGATGTTGGTGGCGTGCAATTAAAACCGGAGAATATAATACAGGAAATTACGGCCTGTCAGGTCGGTGAACAACACAGTCGGTATTTGAGTTACACTTAATCATCACGTGCATTAGCGACTTCATCGGATTTCCACTCTTGAAGACTGGTGTGAAGCGCTCTCTCTCTCACTGTTAAGGCTTTGGATTGTGTCTGAAAGTACAACACCCAGGCTATAGCTCTGTACTTATGTGAGGAGACGACATTTGAAAGCTCATTGCCTTAGTAAATTATATAGGTTTATGTGACCAAAAAGGATCACCCACCCATGTGCATGCGGAGCGAAATGGTATGCAAAAATACTGAATTCGTTATCACACAACATATGTAAACATTTAATATTTACTCTCAACAAGCCAGAAACCACGAGCCGCGTTATGTTTGCATAATTAATTTGCAACCGTTAGAAAAAGTTCTAAATTAGCTTGTATCTTGATTGAATAGACATTTCTCCTCGCCTATACCCAACTCAGGATTTTATGTGTGCTTTTTAGGTCATATTATTCTGTGTATATGAAAAATAATTAATTCCGCCCATCAGAAATGTTTACTGTTTTGGTACCCATCTTCACTATCATGTCAGTTAGCGTGCACGATCCTTATCGACCAAAGCAAACACGTTTTGCTTTGATTCGCTTAACTTTATTTAGTACGGCATTATCGGAAATGAAATAAGTAACGCTAAAGGTCATTTGGAAAATAATGCAGAAAGGCTGGTCTGGAAAGGTTAAGTATGTGACAGAGCTGTTTGGATGATAACGTGGAGGGGGTGCGTTTGCTTGGAGAGCTCAGGGTTTTGTTTCTGACTTCTTGTGTGCGCCGCGATCGCTCTTTATGACCGGGACAGCTTTACAGCCCGTTAGCCCGCCATAACACGATAAAGCACACCATAATGGATTGGATGTGTTTAGTAGCCTTGGGCTGATGTTTGTAAAATTAATGTTTCCGCAGAAGGAACACAAACATGAGCGCACACACACACACACATACTAAAGCCATGACTGGACAGTATCTATAATAGTCGTATACAATATGTAACACAGTTTGCAGATATTTCACAGTCAGTTTGGGTTAGATTTTATATTCCACTGAACTATATGCTGGTATTGAGGAAATATTCAATCAGAGCCCTAATACTTTCATGAGCAATGTTACTCTTAGTAATGTGAACGCAAACCTCTTTTCCAATACCAGATTTATGCTTCAAATGACACTTTGTGAAAACTTTAGGCAGGAAGTGTTTTGTCATATTTGTGAAAGTATGTTTTTGTATTGGCTGAATAGGCCCAACTGAGCATCTCTTTTGTAGCTAGCATACGTACTCTCTCTCTCTGAGCTTATCCATCCTATTAGACCTACCTCTTAATAAGATTGTCAGACACTTAATGGTCAGGCGAGGTCATGCTTGCTCTTTAGTGGCCAGCCTCCATAAATGGCAGGATCAGTGCTTTAGCTAAAGCAGCTAACTCAGCACAGCACATACACTCTGGAGGACTGGCTTGGTCATCACATCAGCAAAAGAGGCTACATTGTCACTGGCTGTGTTTGGATGGGCCTGTTGGAGTCAATTGTCCTTGCTACACCGTACCCTGTTGTACAATGAAAACTTTCGTAGAAAGCTGTAATGGGTTATGATTATGATTGAGATTTATGGAAACCTGCACAAGGGTTTGTCTGATCGCAGCCTGTTGTATGGTAAGTGCAAAATGCTCCCCTCTGAAATGGCAATGCTTTATTTGTTCACTTAGACATTTTGGAAAAGTCAGTTCAGTCCAAAAAGAAGTACAGATATCTTTTAAATATCCAGACAATCCATGATTGCCATTCTCTTCTGGCCTTCGCTCTGAGTGAAAGGGAGCTTGGCTAGTTCCCAGAGGCTCAATGCCCTCGTGAGTATGTTTGTTCCCCCCTGCTTGGTGTCTGTCTGGCACACGTCACTCCCAATCATGACACACAGGGACCTCCATCTCACCAGAAGAAAAGAGTGGACCTGATCTCTTGTGGGAAGTTTTATACACAACAAAACAGCTCCTATAGGGATGTCTGGGGTGAGAATGGTGAGAAAAGAGAGAGAGCGGGAGGAAAATGAGGAGGAGGGAGAGAGGGAGATGAGGGGAGGGAGAGAAAGCACGTAAGGTAGATATCACCCATGCATTGTTCTCTTTGTGTGTTGGTATCAGGGGACAGCAAATGGCACACAATAACATATACCCTTAGGCATAATGGGGATGTCTGTAAGTTGAACGAAGTCGTGTTGAATTGCAACTCTATCAAATATTTAAATGCAGTTCATGCAAAGGAAGAATAAAACCTCTCTGCTTTGGCTCAAAAACAAATCTCCTAGTTAAAAAAATAAGAAATCCGTTGCTTGAGAGATAAAAGCCAAGCGATTGATTCCATTGAGCTAATCGTGTCGTAGGTAGATTTAGGAGTTGCGCATCAACGGGGGGAGAAGTTAATGAGTGATTAACAACAGCAATTAAAAGATGAAGAGGAGGGAGAGAGAGAGAGAGGGAGAGAACGGAGAGAAAAAAAGTGTATAATTAAAATATCAGTCCCTCTCTCTGTCAAAAGTGCGTGTGTCATCCATTGTGCACTTATTAAAAGCCGGGAGGGGAAGGAGAGAACCGTGCTTAATTCCAGCACTCCTGAAGTGTCTGGTAATATGCCCGCGGATGGAAGCTGAGGAAGGCTGTAACTCATGTTTAAGTGTGCGGCCGTGTCATTGCAGGTTCACAGTCATGCATTTCTGTGTTGACACCCATTGGGGCAGGGGATATTTGGCAGTCAGGAGTAATTTAACTTAATTAATGGGATGTATATTTGATGGAGGAATAAAATATCCCGGCTCAGCAAAGGGGAAAGATTTAGTGGGAGTTAAAGGTGGAGGGGAGAGTAATTTGTGCATTTAGTAGAGAGAGAGAGAGAGAGAGAGAGAGAGAGAGAGAGAGAGAGAGAGAGAGAGAGAGAGAGAGAGAGAGAGAGAGAGAGAGAGAGAGAGAGAGAGAGAGAGAGAGAGAGAGAGAGAGAGAGAGAGAGAGAGAGAGAGAGAGAGAGAGAGAGAGAGAGAGAGAGAGAGAGAGAGAGAGAGAGAGAGAGAGAGAGAGAGAGAGAGAGAGAGAGAGAGAGAGAGAGAGAGAGAGAGAGAGAGAGAGAGAGAGAGAGAGAGAGAGAGAGAGAGAGAGAGAGAGAGAGAGAGAGAGAGAGAGAGAGAGAGAGAGAGAGAGAGAGAGAGAGAGAGAGAGAGAGAGAGAGAGAGAGAGAGAGAGAGAGAGAGAGAGAGAGAGAGAGAGAGAGAGAGAGAGAGAGAGAGAGAGAGAGAGAGAGAGAGAGAGAGAGAGAGAGAGAGAGAGAGAGAGAGAGAGAGAGAGGACACAAAGTTGAGTGGAATGGGATGTCCCTCCATTGAGAGGGCAATCAGAGTGACAGCGTTTGAGTGAATTGATATCCGGAGTGAGCCCCCCCTCTCAGTACAAACAGGCACATTACGCTGGTTTGCAAACTTGTGTCGGAGCTGCCGGCTGCTGAGGGCCTTTTAAATATGCATGAGGGGGCTTTTAAAAGGGGGTTCAGCGATGCTGGAGATGGTTGGTCCCCCATCATGCGCATACACACACACCGTGGTGCCACCAGGCGAACCCATGGCCCAGTGAAAAGCTTGTCATGCCGCTCTTAATCTCCCCTGGCACTTTTTAATTGACTTCCTGTAGGTATAGATTATTTCATGGCGAGTTTACTGTGGAGATGTTTGATACCATCCAGGAGACTGGCATCTGGGACGCTGTTAGCTGGCTAGAGATGAGCCACCCATCCATCGCCTGTCTCTTCCTCCTCTCTCTCTCTCTCTCTCTCTCTCTCTCAATTCAATTCAATTCAATTTCAATTTAAGGGCTTTATTGGCATGGGAAACGTATGTTAATATTGCCAAAGCAAGTGAAGTAGATAATAAACAAAAGTTAAATAAACAATAAATATGAACAGTAAACATTACACTCAGAAGTTCCAAACGAATAAAGACATTTCAAATGTCATATTATGTATATATACAGTGTTGTAAAAATGTGCAAATAGTTAAAGTACAAATGGGAAAATAAATAAACATATATGGGTTGTATTTACAATGGTGTTTGTTCTTCAATGGTTTACCTTTTCTTGTGGAAACAGGTCCCAAATCTTGCTGCTGTGATGGCACACTGTGGTATTTCACCCAGTAGATAAGGGAGTTTATCAAAATGGGGTTTGTTTTCGAATTCTTTGTGGATCTGTGTAATCTGAGGGAAATATGTGTCTCTAATATGGTCATACATTTGGCAGGAGGTTAGGAAGTGCAGCTCAGTTTCCACCTCATTTTGTGGGCAGTGTGCACATAGCCTGTCTTCTCTTGAGAGCCAGGTCTGCCTACGGCAGCCATTCTCAATAGCAGGGCTATGCTCACTGAGTCTGTACATAGTCAAAGCTTTCCTTAAGTTTGGGTCAGTCACAGTGGTCAGGTATTCTGCCACTGTGTATTCTCTGTTTAGGGCCAAATAGCATTCTAGTTTGCTCTGTTTTTTTGTTAATTCTTTCCAATGTGTCAAGTAATTCTCTTTTTGTTTTTGTCATGATTTGGTTGGGTCTAATTGTGTTGTTGTTGTTGTCCTGGGGCTCTGTGGGGTCTATTTGTGTTTGTGAACAGAGCCCCAGGACCAGCTTACTTAGGGGACTCTTCTCCAAGTTAATCTCTCTGTAGGTGATGGCTTTGTTATGGAAGGTTTGGGAATCGCTTCCTTTTAAGTGGTTATATAATTTAACGTCTCTTTTCTGTCACGCCCTGGCTCTGGGACTCCGTTATGTTGAGCCAGGGTGTGTTGTTTCTATGTGTTTTGTGTTCTAGGCTGATTATCTAGCTCATGTGTTTCTGTGTTGGCCGGGGTGGTTCTCAATCAGAGGCAACGAGTATCAGCTGTTGCTTGTTGTCTCTGATTGGGAACCATACTTAGGCAGCCTGTTTTCCACAGTGTTTTGTGGGATCTTGTTCCGTGTTGGTTTTGTATTGTAACCAAGGACTTCACGTTATCGTTTTGTTTCGTGTGGAATAAAATAAGTATGTTCACTCATCACGCTGCGCATTGGTCCACTGTGTTCGACGATCGTGACATTTTCTGGATTTTGATAATTAGCAGGTATCAGCCTAATTCTGCTCTGCATGCATTATTTGGTGTTTTTTGTTGTACACAGAGGATATTTTTGCAGAATTCTGTATGTAGTCTCAATTTGGTGTTTGTCCCATTTTGTGAATTCTTGGTTGGTGAGCGGACCCCAGACATCACAACCATAAAGGGCAATGGGTTCTATAACTGATTCAAGTATTTTTTGCCAGATCCTAATTGGTATGTCGAATTTGATGTTCCTTTTGATGGCATAGAAGGCCCTTCTTGCCTTGTCTCTCAGATCGTTCACAGCTTTGTGGAAGTTACCTGTGGTGCTGATGTTTAGGCCGAGGTATGTATCGTTTTTTATGTGCTCTAGGGCAACGGTGTCTTGATGGAATTTGTATTTGTAGTCAGGGCAACTGGACCTTTTCTGGAACACCATTATTTTTGTCTTACTGAGATTTACTGTCAGGGCCCAGGTCTGACAGTATCTGTGCAGAAGATCTAGGTGCTGCTGTAGGCCCTCCTTGGTTGGTGACAGAAGCACCAGAGCATCAGCAAACAGTAGTAGATTCTAGTAGGGTGAGGCCGGGTGCTGCAGACTGTTCTAGTGCCCTCGCCAATTCGTTGATATATATGTTAAAGGGGGGGCTTAAACTGCATCCCTGTCTCACCCCACGGCCCTGTGGAAAGAAATGTGTGTGTTTTTTGCCAATTTTAACCGCACACTTGTTTGTGTACATGGATTTTATAATGTTGTATGTTTTTCCCCCAACCCCACTTTCCATCAATTTGTATAGGAGACCCTCATGCCAAATTGAGTCAAAAGCTTTTTTGAAATCAACAAAGCATGAGAAGACTTTGCCTTTGTTTTGGTTTGTTTGTTTCTCAATTAGGGTGTGCAGGGTGAATACGTGGTCTGTCGTACGGTAATTTGGTAAAAAGCCAATTTGATGATAATGCAGAGGATTTTTCCAAGGTTGCTGTTGTTGGGGTCAAATTTGTCTTCACTTTTGTGGATTGGGGTGATCAGTCCTTGGTTCCAAATATTGGGGAAGATGCCAGAGCTAAGGATGATATTAAAGAGTTTAAGTATAGCCAATTGGAGTTTGTGGTCTGTATATTTTATCATTTCATTGAGGAAACCATCAACACCACAGGCCTTTTTGGGTTGGAGGGTTTGTATTTTGTCCTGTAGTTCATTCAATGTAATTGGAGAATCCAGTGGGTTCTGGTAGTCTTTAATAGTTGCATTTGATCATGTATATTATAAGGCCAAAAAGATTGGAGAAGTGGTTTACCCATACGTCTCCGTTTTGGATAGATAGCTCTTCGTGTTGTTGTTTGTTTAGTTTTTTCCAATTTCCCCAGAAGTGGTTAGAGTCTATGGATTCTTCAATTACATTGAGCTGATTTCTGACATGCTGTTCCTTCTTTTTCCGTAGTGTATTTCTGTATCGTTTTAGTGATTCACCATAGTGAAGGTGTAGGCTCAGGTTTTCTGGGTCTCTATGTTTTTGGTTGGATAGGTTTCTCAATTTCTTTCATAGGTTTTTGCATTCTTCATCCAACCATTTGTCATTGTTGTTACTTTTCTTCAGTTTTCTGTTAGTGATCTCTCTCTCTCTCTCTCTCTCTCTCGCTCTCTCCCTCTTTCTCCCTATGACTTTCTCTCTCCCTCTCTCTCTTCATCATTCTCTCTCCTTTTCTCTCTCTCCCTCCATCTCTCCCTCCCTCTGTGATGGGCCAGACTTATTAAAAATGGGTGAGAGGCAAAATGCAATCACTCATTGCCATCATCATAATTGAGCTGATGTACCTGCTCTGTGGTGGCCCTACCCTGACAGGGGAGAGGAGTGGATGGGACGTTTGTGTGTGTGTGGAGCTCTTTGTGTCTGAGAGTAGGCCTGGTTAGGACGGGACAGAGTCTGATCCCCTCTCACTCTGTCACACACACTCTGGCTCCGCGTCTGTCACACTCAGAACGGACCTCCATTTTACTAAATCGACTCATGTCATCCCTCACAGAAAGTACACTTGCAGTGTTTTTATTTTACTGGGGGAAGGTGAATGTCTTGTCAGGAATCATAACGTCAGTTTATTATCTGTCTGTGAGGAGAGACCGAGGTTCAGTGAGTCTGTCGTTATCGTATGCCGGTCTGGTGCTTTGTTGACTAGCCATCCAATAGTTCCCACTGGGTACAAACTGGTTGAATTGTTGTTTTCACGTCATTTCAACAAAAAAAAGTAATGTGATGAAGTTGAATCGTGGAAAACTGATTTAGATTTGCAAAAGGTCATCAACGTAAAGGAATTTGGGGGAGTTTTTAACCTAAAATTTCACTTCAAGTCAGAGTTATGTGTGCTATTCTCAAGTTAGGATTCAGCTGGTAATGCTTAGGTGAGTGTGTGAATCAGGACTTAGCCTAGTTAATTGGTCAGACAATCCAGTAGACCACGTTAGGCCCTAGTTCTCTTTAACATTAGTGTTTTCAGGAATTCGTTATCAGGGGTGTCAAACTCATTCCACAGAGGGCCGAGTGTCTGCGTGTTTTTGTTTTTTCCTTTCAATTAAGCCCTAGACAACCAGGTGATTGGAGTTCCTTACTAATTAGTGACTTTAATTCATCAATCAAGGACAAGGGAGGAGCGAAAACCCACAGACACTCGGCCCTCCGTGGAATGAGTTTCACACCTGTGCTTTAGGTCATATTTAACATTCAAGAAATCCAGCCGATTCTCAGTTTTGTTTGGCGATATCCAACATTTTCTTTGAAAAAGCTGTTAATATTCAATAATGATAAATGGGATCAATATTAGAAATGAGATTACACGCCAGCTCAAACAACCAATCAGAGCTACACTATACAAATCAGGATTAGACGTCCATCAATGTCTGAGGACGTCGGGAGATGACATGGAAACCGGCCACTAGGGGCAACAGTGAGCGCTGTTACCTTCAAGTAGGTTTCGGTTGTGGACGGGGATGTTGGATGGGCATCTGCCTCTGATTTCAAAGGTTGCAAGTTCAAATCCAGCAATATAAAGTTGTTTTTGATATTTTGGTTTTAAGCCTATCCCAAACCTTAACCATTCAGAGTTAATGCCTAACCTTAAGAATTTGGAGTTAATGCCTGAACTTAACCCTAACCTTAAAAATTGGATGAACGCCTAATTCTGACGTGAGACTGTGAGAGCTCGTAGACTACACAACCGTCTTAGCCCGGTGCTTTCCATTGCCCACTTAATTGATTCATTAAAGTCGTTGATTTATTGTATTTCTACTGTACCTACAGTAACTGATTGAAAGTCAACCGTAAACACGATCAGTAGACAGCGTGGCCCTCGAGGCTAGTATCCCTGCCCCTCTCCTTATGGCGATTCCTTATCCATCTCTGACAGCAAAAATATTCCGCCAATAAAACCTGCCAACACTGTGCCTGACATAGAAAGCCCTCCGTCACTCCCACCGCCAGCTTTCCTTTAGCTCTCTCAGCACACCCTCGGACCCTGAAATCACCGTTCCTCCCTGCCAGCCTCGGCTCCCTGGACGGGTATATACGGCCCCTCAGGTAGCCCCACAGCCTCCATCTTTTAAATGCGAGGAAGTAATGGCGGGTGAGTGATGCTGCTCGTGTCCTTGACTGGGATCCTCTGTGAGCTATAGCTACAGGTCACTCGCTCCAGGTCCCTCAGGAGACCTAAAATACCCCCAGAACAACTCCTCCAAGGCTTGTAGATGTGGATGCAGCAGTGCAATGTCTGTGTTTGTACTGTGTGTGTGAGTGAGTGGGTGTATTTGTATAGCCAAATGTGTCTGTGTGTGTTTTTGTATGTTTTGTGGTAAGGCATAATCTAGTCCTATACATGCACTTGCCTGCCTGTTGTCCGGCTGCATCCCCTCTAGCCTGAGGGCTGATGTGGGAGTTTAGCGGGTTGGAGGACCCTGGTCACTGAGAGGTTACAACAGGCTCTGTCTTCGGCTCCCTTTAAAATCTCCTCATCATCACAACTGCCATCAGATTGCCCTCCGGCTCCTCACAAGGGGCGAGGGGGCTAAATTTGGGATATGGGGAAGTGTCAAGACTGTGAGGGTGTTGGTCAGCGACAGTGGCCGAGACGCACGGTCCCCCTTGGACATCCACAAGTGTCGGACCTGGTTGGCTTCTCGTAGAAGTGAGGCAGACACGGGTCAGAGGGAGGTGGCGCGTTCTGCCAGAGTTCCGCCACAGCGAGAGTCTGCCATACTGTCTTCCTCTTTCCCTGCCACGTTAACCCTTACCAAGCGGGCTGCGGGCTGAACCCTGCAGCCGTCCGTGAAAACGCTGACACATCGATTACCAGAGCAGGAAAGCAGCAGCACGGGGTTGGCGACGAGGGGGGATCACGCTCTCTGTGAATAACCATTTATTTATTAATTCAGTTTATTCAGTCAGCTAACAGAGGTCAATGTTACAGTGGAGCACTGATAACTATTTGTCTCATACGGTTACATTCCAAATTAAGTTCCACGTGGCCAAACTCCCTCATTTCACCAGCCCCCAATATTTATTTTCACTGATGATAAAAGACAGCATGTACAAATGCAATTTTTTTCTTTGAGAGTTTTATGTTCTCAAGTATCCTTTTCTTGGGAGTCAGTAAGAGAGAGAAACTTTAGATTAGTTGTATGTAGTCTGTAATGGACAGTAGATGGCGCCATTTTACTTTTTAGAATGTCAAGAGAGCCTCTAATGTTATGTCTGAGTTGTGCTAAATGCATAATGTGTGATACATGTAGGTTTTAAGGTAAACATGTAATGTATCCTCTAAAAGTTAAAGAAGTAGCCTATGCGTATCGGCTTGATTTTGCTTAATTTTATTAATACTAAAATAGCGATCTATATTTTTTGGAATTTTTGCATTCAAGTGAACTAAAACAGCCGTACAATTTTGCAGTATAATTAGTATAAGTGTACAGTTGAATGGTTTTCATGCAATTTTATTTATATACATTTTCACCAAAATGATGATACCATTTTATATCACACCCACATTAAAATATGAGTATGTTTTCATAAACAATTGAATTCAGCCAAAAAAACATAATCAACCAAGATAATGAAATGCAAAAGCATAAATAAATGCATTAAAATCACACATTAATACTTAATATAATATAGTAGGGCCTACTTTCAATATGGTAAATGTTTTCATGGAATCAAACCCTGGACTTTTCTGATACACTGATACAGATGTGAGTGTAGGTGGAGAGAGCGGGAGAGAAGCTAGGCAGAGGCAGTGGTATCTGTCTCATTCTGGGTGTCCCTCCTGGTACTGCTTTAACTAGGACACGCTTCTCTACGCTGGTGGACCTCAGGGGCCGATCAGCTGGTTTCAGGAGAGCCCCCCACCAGAGTGCCGCGCCGGGCTGTCACGAGGGGGCTGACGGTGGGTGGGTGGTGGGGGTGCATGGTGGTGGAGGGGTGGTGGGAGGCGACGTACAGAGAGGGCAATTACAGCAAGGACAAAGACTACACAGTGATAAGTCCCCACAGCGGCACCCTAATGAAGAGAGCAGGTTAGCCAACTACAAGGAGTGGAGAAATTAGCATTGGTCAATTGTGTGTGTGTGTGTGTGTGTGTGTGTGTGTGTGTGTGTGTGTGTGTGTGTGTGTGTGTGTGTGTGTGTGTGTGTGTAACCGTCCTGGGGATAATTTTTCTGAGGTCGTGTTGCTACCGTTCAGGCCTACCTCACTGGCTGTTGCCTTCTTAACCTGATCTGTGCCCTATAATACAGGGAAGCCAAACATTGCCGGTGTTAAACTTAAAACCTGCTCATCGTTAGGGATTCATTTGACCGTGACTGTAGCCGGAAAAGATTCTCAATCCAAGATTTTTAAAAAACATATACAATGGATTACATATGCCAATATGTGGCTCATTGTTGCACCTTAAAAGGCATGCATTTTAATTGACAAGGATTTTATATTAATCTCTCACTTAAAATCAAACAAAAAATCCTGTCTACATTTTTCTGATCTAAATTATAAATATAACATATTGCACATACTGCCTCATAAATTCATTCAAAAAAATAAAAAAAACTGAAATATAATGGCAACAACAAATCAGCAGAAGAAAGCAAAGTGAGTCGTTTTCAGAGAGAGGCATTTCTTGGTCACTTTGCATTTCCAGCCTGTTTCTGATTATGCTCAGATGCTGTTATCAGGGCAACAGATCCCAGATGCAGTAGAGAGAGATGCACTTGATACTGCTGTGTTTGCACACACGTCTGTGATCAGATAAGTGAGCTGCTGGAGCGGTGCTTATTCAAATCAGTGCATGTTCAGAGTGAATAGGACCAGGTAAAGGCAATAAGATACAATGCGATAACCTTTCCAGGAGAGGAGAAGAGAATAGTTTACAATCTGATTCAGTGTGATTCACAGTGGGTGCATTGTGCAAAACATGAATGGTTTTCACAGCCTCTAACTGATTTCTTCTCTTTAGATTTTTTAAACTTTTGCTGAGAATTACTACAGTGACCACGGGGGGATGTCATGTTTTCAATGGTTGATATTGTTTGTTTTCCTGTATGGCATCACTATTTGAGACATGCTGGGGATTTTTTCTTGGCTTTGTAAATCGATTGTTCCTTACCATCCTTGTTAACCAGGGTTGGCTGGCCACTCCTTTCTCTCTCGTTGTGTGTGTGTGTGTGTGTGTGTGTGTGTGTGTGAGAGAGAGAGAGACCGAGAAAGAGAGTGTGTGTGCGCGTTTGTGTGTGTGTGTGTGTGTGAGTTTGCGTGTGGGCATGCATGTTGGCCTGCATCTGTATCACAACTGAAATGACACCTTAATACAGTAGCTAGGGTATTTTATCCATAATTGTTTTGCCATTTAGTTTTGTTATTACATTTTTCCGTGATTAAAATATGCATGATTTCGAAACATTGGTAAGTATGAGCATAGAGAGAGGGAGAGAGTGGTATGTCAGCATTCACAGGGGCAGAGGGGGTTGAAACATATGTTGCGTGCACTCCGTGCAATGCTCAGCAGTGATAGTTAAACATTAGGGTGAAGTGCATCCTCTAAGGGGCTGTGTGTTAATGTGTTTGGCTTGTTTTAAACTTAGCCACTGCAGTCCTCACCAGTTAAAACACTAATGCCCTATGTATAACCCAGGGTCAAATGGTGCTGAATGGCACACATATTGTGGATAGATTATAATAATAATAATAATAATAATAATAATAATAATAATAATAATAATAATAATAATAATAATAATAATAATAATACAAATAAGTGTTGGTGCAGTTTATGTTAATTTGTTTACCCATGCATTTTTATAACATTGTAATATTTATGCTGGCAGTCTTTATTGTCAAATTATTGTAATTGGTTTAACAAGTTAACTTGTTAACAAATAACGCTGTTTTGTCGTCTTTTGTCTTGGTGTTTATAAATACGTAACTAGATTGACATAATGAATGTAAATATGTGTATATACACAAGACATCCTGGCATCTTGACTATAAGATCAATATGATATGGACATCCAGAAAAATACCATATATTTATGTTTTTATTTTAAAGGAATCGCTATATATGCAGATTGAAAATGCCAACCTATAGGCCTACTGACATATTAAAATGGTATCATCTATATACTGTATCATTTCGAGATTTATATTTATTCAATATCCTTTAATTAATGCAGAGGAGAGGAGTAATATGATATATTGTTAATTCTATTGATAGCCTGTTTGCTGAAATATCTGACACATCATCAATGTGCTATGTATAGTAGGCTATTGCAGTCTTTAGATAAATTATCTCTTCATTCATTTTTATGTCGACTGACACAGTATGCAGCCTACCAACTGAAAAGATAATAAAATATACCCCCCTTTGCAACCAAACGCGACTAATCTAATATAATAGTCACCCGCGTTTGTACATGAGTGAGCAATTATTCTAAAAAGTTTCCACAGCGTGCAGGGGTGACAAAGGGAATATGCGCGAGGACCCTCACTGGCTGCGCGAGGACGGTGGACACGTTTGATGGCTGCTTCATGGCGCTGATAAACCAAACGGTGGAGGGAATCCACCACTTTTAATAATCTGGACCATGATGGCTTTTATAAGAGCATGCAGCAACCATGACAACTCTAATAAACAGACGTGACAGAGAAAGTTTTATATTACCGGCAAAACATAGGGGGAAGGTGTCCTTGTTTTTTGAGCAGGGAGATGAATTTCACGAAGGTCGCACGGGTCCTTCTGCAGCAGACTACCGCTTGTTCCCCACCCGGTCTGTTTGTGGGTTTCTAGACTGGCAAACATGAGAAGTCGTCTTCATGCACATACAGTAACCGAGTAGGCCTATATGTTTGGCCCATCAATGTCTGAGACCTCACTGACATTTCATTTTTTTGGGGGGGCCTTTTTCCGGACAGTCACTGTTTGAAAAAATAAAAAGGAATGATGCTTTGAGGATATAATTAAAGATATTGTTCAAAGAACAACTTTTTGCATATTTGAATTATTACTGTCATTAAAAACCACACAAAATATGGAAATATGATTGCCGGAAGCACATAAATCAATGATCAGCAAGGCCTCAGAGCCCAATAAATATGGGGAGTTAAATACTTTAAAATGCAAATCACGTTTCAAAATTTGCATATGGGTGAATCTAAAGGAAGTGTGCTTCCCAAGACCCTCTGAGGTAGAACGGGGGTTGGTAGGAAATCAGGCAGTTATTTTAATTTTAAAGACTCATCCCTGGTCAAGTAGGATTGTTATAAATGATCGCTAGACGAAGTGGGTTGACAGACACGGCTGCATCTGCTTTTGTGGATCCAGAAAGTGCCTTAAGTGATCTGAATAATTAGCAGTTAATTATTCTTCATCCATCTAAATCAGAAAAGCACAGATTATGAGGACGGAATGTATAATTTTTAGCCTGGCGTCCTGTCTTGTCCTAATGTGGTAAACTAAAGTGACTATGAATAATACCTAGTGACCTTACAGTAATTACGCTTCGCCTAGCAATTTGGTGCAGTTGCTAATTGAGGGTATTGATTCAGGGAGATTCATATTAAAAATACATATGTTTTATCGCTGGGAGTTTCTCCCTTGTCTTTAATGTATTATTAATTATTATTATTTTGTAAATAATTAGCACACAGGATATGCAACACCAGAGGGTGAAGTAGTTTCTTTGTCCTATCCCTCTGTTGCAGGCAGGTGCATTTGGCCAAACTTTGTGCTGAATCTCAAATATGGTTTGTTGTTGTGGTATCTGCTGAATGTAGAACATCAGCTTTTTCCACCAAGTTTACATCAAATGCTTAAACATGTATGAGAAACTCAAGGCAGATAAACATGGTAAATCATTTTTCATAAAGTTATTGTAAGAAGATGATGGTAATTGTAGATTAATTGATCAGATATAAATCTTAGTTTAACCGTATTTGATATGCAAGCAGGTTAATAGAAGTTTCAGTATCATATACATGTATTTCTATCCACAGATACCACTAAGGCACCAACCGGTCCAGAAAATATAAACCCCAGTGTTGTTTTCCCTAGGCCATTTAAAGACACACAGACACCAGTGGATCAATGGACATGATGTCTCTTTGTGCATTAACACACGGGTTAGAGTGTTAGGTTAAAAACCTGCCGAGGAGCACCTCCTTGGGAGAAAAAAAAATCAATTTTATCTGTAGAGTCTGATGGGCAATCGGTTGGTCGTGAAGGCATCCCTTTACCCGTGCTCTGTGTGTGGGGGTCTGTCACTGTGTGTGTGTTGGTGTGAGTGTTTTTTTCTCGTGGTGCCGCCAGGTATTGACCAGCAGAGAGGATGAAGTGGCTGACTCTGCTTTTGTATTTTTAGCATTTCTGTAACAGAGATACACTGACAGCTTGTAGTTGCGTTGCATACTGCACTGTATATCCCTGATTGAAACGGACAGTACTTCTTGTTGTACAGACACTCGCCCTGCCTCGAATATGTAAACCCGATTGATCTTTTATTCCCAGTTTAACTTCACACGTTGCTCAAGAGGACACTTACTTCGAGAAATCCCTTGTTTTATAAGATAATGTGACTGTTCACTGATCTGATCTAGGCTCAGTTGAAAAGACACGGATTTAGCTCTTTGCATGAGTTTTCCCTTTACATGTTTTGACGGAGTCCGACTCCTCTGTTTTATTTCTGTCAGGCCGATTAGCTCGTAGTGGAATGCCAGGCTTGGCCCTACCCCTCCACAATGGACAGAGCCTGGTTGTGGGCATCTGTGTGTGATTGTGTTAAACATACCAGCGCTCAATTAGACGTACCAGTTGTTGATGGGCCTCTCTGTTCTCTGTGTTAAAGCCTGCTTGGATGCTTCAGCGCAAATCCATGGTGAAGGACTCAATGGCTGCCGTGTAATCCCATTTACTGTACAGCTAATGTCATAGGGCTGCACTGGGAGAGAACACTCCTTAGAGCGAAAAGGCTTCATTCGGGTTTAATTCAGACTGACCAGTTAGTCTGACCGCTTACACAGCACATATGCATACTGTATGTGATGTCCAGTACCCCCTATGTAGACAGAGACACATTGGCCAGAGTGGCTGCACACAGGCTTGTGGAGCACTGTACGTTCAGTCACCAAACACACATTTCAGTGTAGGATATAGAGGCGCTTTGTCTAGGGAAACGTTGACGATGTCACATTAAAGGAAATCTTTTCTTTAGGATAAAAAAAAAAAAGAAGAATCATTTTGATGAGTCAGGAAAAACAATTTGGGCGTAATAATAAAAATACAAAAAAGTCACTTAAAACAGACCTCGCGTTCTTGTCACCCCCTCCAGCACACGTTTCCCACAGTGTATGAAGTACAAAGGGGAGAGAGAGAGCGAGAGAGAGAGAGAGTGAGAGAGACCCATTTCAGACAGAATACGTGGGATATTACCTGTAAAAAAATACAAGGCCATGTTTATATGAGCCCCTTTCAAACAGTCCCTTATTTACCCCTTTATACATATCAGTGGGTAACTGGCAAATTGGTAGAGAAGGGGTGGGGACATGAGGTGTTGTTAAACCATGGGGGTTGTTTGCATTTCAAATGATGGAGGTGTTTAACAATGGTAGCAGAAAACCATTCACACAGACCTGATACCTGTATTTTGGTTACAGAGTCTGTGAAAATGCAGGAATCATGACTACATCTTTAGGTGGGTTTTATTTGTCCATGTTTTTTTTTTACCAGCTACCCCTTTCAGATGTACAACAAAGCAGGCAAAAAGAAGCAGGCATGGTACATTTGTGGGATTTCGGTCTGTGTATGAAAGGGATAAGAGACAGAGAGCGAGAGAGAGAGAGAGAGAGAGAGAGAGAGAGAGAGAGAGAGAGAGAGAGAGAGAGAGAGAGAGAGAGAGAGAGAGAGAGAGAGAGAGAGAGAGAGAGAGAGAGAGAGAGAGAGAGAGAGAGAGAGAGAGAGAGAGAGAGAGAGAGAGAGAGAGAGAGAGAGAGAGAGAGAGAGAGAGAGAGAGAGAGAGAGAGAGAGAGAGAGAGAGAGAGAGAGAGAGAGAGAGAGAGAGAGAGAGAGAGAGAGAGAGAGAGAGAGAGAGAGAGAGAGAAAGAGAGAGAGAGAGAGAGAGAGAGAGAGAGAGAGAGAGAGAGAGAGAGAGAGAGAGAGAGAGAGAGAGAGAGAGAGAGAGAGAGAGAGAGAGAGAGAGAGAGAGAGAGAGAGAGAGAGAGAGAGACTTCCTAACCTCCTGCCAAATGTATGATCACATTAGAGATACATATTTCCCACAGATCACACAGACCCACAAAGAATTTGAAAACAAATCAAACATTGATGAAATCCCATATCTGTTAGGCGAAATACCTCAGTGTGCAGTCACAGCAGCAAGATGTGTGGCCCGTTGTGATGAGAAAAGGGCAACCAGTGGAGCACAAACAGCATTGTAAATATTCTAACCTATATTTATTTATCTGTTTATTTATTTTCCCTTTCATACTTCAACTACTTGCACATTGTTACAACACTGTACATAGCCAATAATAAAACATTTGAAATGTCTATATTCTTTTAAAACTTGTAATGTTTACTAATGTTTCCCTTCTTTATTTCCCTTTTGTTTATTGTCTATTCCATTTGCTTTGGCAATGTAAACATATGTTTCCCATGCCAATAAAGCCCATTGAATTGAATTGAGGGAGAGATTGAGACGGGGAGAAAGAGAGAGAGGGAGTGAGAGAGAGAAAGAGAGAGAGACAGGGAGAGAGAGAGCAGGAGGACTAGAGAGAGAGAGCTGTGCTCTCGCCACTGGGTGATGTTTGGTGGTGGGTGGTGGGTGGTGGGCTGGTAATTAGGCGTCAGAACACTTAGGCCCAGAGTCTTGCGCAGCGCCCAATTCCCCCTGACGCCACCCGAGACGTGTGAGCTATTTTGCTCTGCAGTTCCTTCTGCTCGGCTGGTCATCTGTCTTCTCCAGGCCCCATCAGCCAGTAGCGCAGCTTCTTGTCTGACCCAAGCCCTGAGGGGCGGAGGGGGGTGAAGGGAGGTGGTGGGGGGCAGTCAATAATCAGACCCTCGCTTACTAACTGGACAGACAATAAAGATCAATAGAGGTAAAGGCACATATATTTGACTAATTACTCCAATAATTAAAACTGTCTTTTGCGATTAAAAAAAATCAGTACGTGGTAAATTTTCCCAAATGTGTTTGGACTCAGTGGACTAATCCTGTTTAGGCCTGGTTGCTCCCTTGTCATAAAATCATTTAAGAAAATAACATTAGCACGTTTTTTTGGGGGGTGGGGGGCAGCTTGACCGTATAGGCTTATACCCATGGGAGACGAGGGGAGAACAAGTTCACTTAGTGTGTTGTGGTGTGGTCAGTCGCAACATACTGCCAATGTGATCCATCGTAGTGCCCTATTCAGATTATCGGGCTAATAGTCTTCAAAATGATCATTAACTGAGGCTAAAGAGACATTTTGGTGAGATCTCACTTTATAACCCATTGTGAACTGAAGGGAAACAAATACAAATACGGATGTAAATACATTGAAAGGCTGAATGAAGCAGTTTGACTCTAAAAAAATATTCATAAGTACTAGGCCTAGTCAATGTAATTGCTCAAAGTTACATAATTGGTCAAGGGAGGCCTTGTGCTTGGCTTGCTTTGAGTGCCGTGCACGTGTGTATTATTTGTATGCTCTGTATTGTACAGTATGTGTTGCTGCCTTATTAACCAATACAATAATCCTATACAACAAAAGGCTTGATACAATACGAGAAAAGGCTTTGGGAGGATGTGAGGGAGAAATGTGCTGCGCCAGAGGATTCTGTAGCGTGCAGAGCGGAACGGAGCTACAGCAGAGAGAGAGCGGAGGGAGACGTGCTGCTTTTATGTCCGAAGGCATGTTCACGTCCCACTAAAGACGACTCTTTTTTTTACACAGGTAGGCAGTTTGGGGACTAGGCTCTGTACTCTGAACAGAAAAAAACGACATAAGAAGAATCAAAGGATGTTCCCCCCCGTTAATAATGTAACAAATATTATAATTTCTAAAAATAAAACCTCCACTTCATCCTTCCTGCTAATCTGAGCTGTAATTTATTCCCACCCAGGGCCATATTAGTATGATCGCCAGGGGCAAACTGATTATGACAAGACCAAGTTCCCTCAAAACTTAGACACAACTGAAAAGAAAGAAGGAGAAGTAACGTGGTTACAACTTAGAGGTATGTGGTGAGACGTATTTAGCATATTATTTTATTTTTGCACAGATGCGCACACACACACACAAGCATACACACATGCTTGCACGTATGCACACACATACAGTACACACGCACACATACATGCACACACACATATGTACGTGTGTATGTACGTACAGTATGCACACTCACAAACACGCACACACTCATTAATAATTCGGATAAATTGCAAATTACTGTTTGTGTGTGTGTGTGTGTGTGTGTCATGTGTGTGTGTGTGCGCATATCCTGTCTGTGTGCATTTCATTTCATAAAGGCACTTCTGTAAAAAGACTGTACCAACCATCAAATAGACACTTCATTATCGGTGCGATGATAAGAAATACATTGCGTAGTCATTGGTTCATTATATATCAGGCTGTTGTCAGAGAGCAGTTTGAATAAGTGTGTGTGTGTGTGTGTGTGCGCGCCCTTGTGTTTGTTTGTCATTTTACAAATATGTTTCCGCAAATTAATGTCTGAACCATCAGGAAAAGAAATCACATCCTATCATTTGCTAACCGTGACAAACGATACATTTTGGATAATGATTGCAATTGCATATATTGTTCCTTTATTCATGAACATGGGGTACGGATTCCCACGTAACAAACCATAACGAACAGTGATTGCTACAGCAATAACTTTGAATACCTGCATATGAAATCTGTCTCACATGACAGTGACACATTTAACACATAAAAGACGGACAGTGTCTCACTCGAAATATATATTTACATACAATACACGCATAGTCTTTACTTCAAGGCTTCGATGAGTATTGGGACACCTTAATTATATCAGTCCTAAGACATATAGGGATGTATGATGTGTGCTGCTGTGTGAACGACGACGACGACGACACACCCTGTCTGAGTATTTTGGGCACTGAACTGAGTCGCAGCCTGTCAAAGCCCATGTCACGCTCTCTCCTGATGAGCCCTCCAGTTGTGCAATCAACACTATTATTATTCCTATTCTCCAAATACCCGAAATGTCCTGTATATATTTAATTTGTAGAAACATTGACAGTTTCGCTTGATTTACAGTGCGAGCCCAACTTTAATTAATTGAAAAATGTTTATTACCCCGCGTGCGACTTAATTAATAGCTAATTAATCACAGGGCACTTGTTTTAGTGTTTTCTTTGGAGGCACATTTCAGGTTGTCTGACAACCTCACTTGGATTTCCTCCCATGGCTATTCCAGTGTGAGGTCATGCTTTCCTTCCTGAGTGGCTGTGGAGCAGATCTGGGTTCAAATGGTATTTTAAATCATTTCAAATACTCCAACTGGGCTTGATTTAGCTTGCCGGGCACAAAGGAAATCAGAAAATAGTTGCAAATGTGCAATTTCCGCACATCTGGCACTCCAGGTAGGCTAAAGCAAATGCTAAAATCATTTGAAAGATTTCAAATAGTATTTGAACCCTGCTGTGGAGATGGAGGGAGCCCGTAGATGGGCTTCTGGTAAAGTAGGACTGTGATGCAAACAGCAAGCATCTCAGGTGAAAAAGAAAAAGAAAAGTGTTATTTTTATTTATTTTTATTTTTGACTTGGCATCATTATTTGGATCTGTAAATGTATCAGAATTGGCACAATTATTTAATTGCAGACAGAGCAGTAGGGTTCAGTGCAGTACATACTGGGTGTCTCGAGTTTGGCTTTGGTGGGAAATATCGGTGAGGGATATTAGATATTAGCTGCTGGTGTAAATTATCGCAGCAGTAAAGGTCCTATAAAATCCCCACTCTCTGTCAGGTCAAGTCATTACATTATTTAACAGGCAGGGTGGTTGGACTGTATAGTGTGTGTGTGTGTGTGTGTGTGTGTGTGTGTGTGTGGCACTTGCAGGATTTGGTTTCTACACTGGTGCCGGCCTCTCCTGTTCTCCGACTGGGACCGTGTCTAAACACTGTCCAAACACACTGAGAGAGATCCCCACACTGCATACACACACACACACACACACACACACACCACATGGAGGTGAGAGGGTGAGAAAAAACCATGTAGCCTATACCCCCCCAGCATGGCATTAGACCGGGCAAATGACGTGGGCTTACCGTTGAGGCCCTGGCTGTGTTTAAAACATGGCTTATCACACACACACACACACACACACACACACACACACACACACACACACACACACACACACACACCCTACAAAAGCCTCTAAGGCTTCAATAACAAACAATCGTATATGCACAGACATAGTAAAGGAAAGTATTCATATCACCCCATGCAGCCATGGGAGAGGCAATTTGACAAGGTGGAACCTGATACTATGGTCATGGTCAGGAACTGTGAATAAATGTTTGAGTGTTGGAGTTTACATTAGCTACTTTACCTCACACCAGACTAAAGTGTTTTTTCTTCGCTAATGGACTATACACTATATTGTGAAGTCAAACTGTGTCCTATAGGATTCCCCCATACGTCATTAGAGCGGAAATGGTAGGGATGGGAGCTATAGAAATGATTTGTATGGGTGCCTTATACGGACAGATGGGTTCAATAGAAATGGTATGGGTGCTTTAGACATGATGGATCATTTCTGATGATAGGGATCATGCCTCTATAGAAATGATAGGGGATGGGTGCTGCTATAGAAATGATAGGCGCTATGGAGACAACAGATATGGCTGTACTAGCCAGGCCAGATGAGAAGATGGCTACATTATGTCTGACTGAAGGCCCCACATCACCAGCCCACCTCCATACCCTCCTGACCATCTGCCTCTGACACCGGTAATGGTAAGCGTTTGAAACCATTAGAGGTGCTGTGAAAAGGGCCTGTTTGAGGGTGGAGCTGTCAGTCAGAGACGGGGAGGCGGGAGGAGGAAGCAGTGGGCAGGGGGGAGAGAAGCGGTGCGGGCCTGTCACAGCTGTCACTCACTGTGGATGAGAACTGTTTGCCTTAATGGATTCCTTCAGGCGGAAGGGCTTACGCGGCGTGCAGAAGTAAAATCGATGCATTGTCATGAGCGAGTGAGGCATCATCAAACGGCCAGGTGGATAGGCAGGCAGGAAGCAGCGAGGCCCCGCTCGGGTAGTTACGTCTAAATCTCTCCACCACCACAACCGTATGTGTATGTGTGTTTGTGTGTGTGTGTGTGTGTGTGTGTGTGTGTGTGTGTGAGAGAGAGTCAGACAGATGCTCTGCTCAGTTTTACACGCCCAGTGGGGCCTCTGCTATGATTGTAAGAATGAAAGAGGGCTCTGACCCCCATCATCTCTGTTGGAATCGGATAAATACAGTAGTGCACGTACAGTGGGGGAAAAAAAGTATTTAGTCAGCCACCAATTGTGCAAGTTCTCCCACTTAAAAAGATGAGAGAGGCCTGTAATTTTCATCATAGGTACACATCAACTATGACAGACAAAATGAGAAAAAAAATCCAGAAAATCACATTGTAGGATTTTTTATGAATTTATTTGCAAATTATGGTGGAAAATAAGTATTTGGTGAATAACAAAAGTTTCTCAATACTTTTTTATATACCCTTTGTTGGCAATGACACAGGACAAACATTTTCTGTAAGTCTTCACAAGGTTTTCACACACTGTTGCTGGTATTTTGGCCCATTCCTCCATGCAGATCTCCTCTAGAGCAGTGATGTTTTGAGGCTGTCACTGGGCAACACAGACTTTCAACTCCCTCCAAAGATTTTCTATGGGGTTGAGATCTGGAGACTGTCTAGGCCACTCCAGGACCTTGAAATGCTTCTTACAATGCTTCGTGCATTCGTGCAAGTAGAAAAACATGTTGACTCAACCTACTTTCATGTTGACGAAATGGTCTATCACTCTGTCACACAGTACACGCTTGAATTTTTTGTTGTCCTAGGCTACCTGGCTCAAATGCTTGCTTGCTAGCCTAACTTCCATTCATGGGCAACGTTAAGCTAGTTAACATTAGCCTTCTACATCTAGCTACATATTGAACTTCCATCCTCTCAGGCCAGGGGCACAACAATGTATGAATTAATGGTTGGATCAGAATACAGTCCAAATCCCCATCTCCTTCCATGGCTAATTTAGGAAAGGGCCAATTTTTGCTAGCTAGCTATCCACCGGAGGACAACAACACAACAAGATGCAACAATTCAAGTTGTTTCTGTCAATGACGTATTCTCTCAATGGGATTTGATAGGAGTGACGCCAAATCCAAGCTGGCTTCCCTTGATACTTTTTTTGGGTGCGCCAGGACCATTCACAGTTGAGCTCGCTCAGTTTAGCTTAACGCTGATTGGCAAAAAAATCTATACTTTTTTTTATCAAGGGAGGCTAAATGCTAGCTGACTTCCCTTGCATTCAATGCTTTGGGCGGCAACAATGTCATTCTCGTTTTGACCAGACAGCATCAGATAGATGGCCTACACATAGAGAGACAGAGGAGCACTGTTTCTCTCGCTCGGATGCTTTCTCCTGTGAGATACAGTGGGGAAAAAAAGTATTTAGTCAGCCACCAATTGTGCAAGTTCTCCCACTTAAAAAGATGAGAGAGGCCTGTAATTTTCATCATAGGTACACATCAACTATGACAGACAAAATGAGAAAAAAAATCCAGAAAATCACATTGTAGGATTTTTTATGAATTTATTTGCAAATTATGGTGGAAAATAAGTATTTGGTGAATAACAAAAGTTTCTCAATACTTTTTTATATACCCTTTGTTGGCAATGACACAGGACAAACATTTTCTGTAAGTCTTCACAAGGTTTTCACACACTGTTGCTGGTATTTTGGCCCATTCCTCCATGCAGATCTCCTCTAGAGCAGTGATGTTTTGAGGCTGTCACTGGGCAACACGGACTTTCAACTCCCTCCAAAGATTTTCTATGGGGTTGAGATCTGGAGACTGTCTAGGCCACTCCAGGACCTTGAAATGCTTCTTACAAAGCCACTCCTTCGTTGCCCGGGCGGTGTGTTTGGGATCATTGTCATGCTGAAAGACCCAGCCACGTTTCATCTTTAATGCCCTTGCTGATGGAAGGAGGTTTTCACTCAAAATCTCACGATATATGGCCCCATTCATTCTTTCCTTTACACGGATCAGTCGTCCTGGTCCCTGTGCAGAAAAACAGCCCCAAAGCATGATGTTTCCACCCCCATGCTTCACAGTAGGTATGGTGTTCTTTGGATGCAACTCAGCATTCTTTGTCCTCCAAACACGACGAGTTGAGTTTTTACCAAAAAGTTATATTTTGGTTTCATCTGACCATATGACATTCTCCCCAATCCTCTTCTGGATCATCCAAATGCACTCTAGCAAACTTCAGACGGGCCTGGACATGTACTGGCTTAAGCAGGGGGACACGTCTGGCACTGCAGGATTTGAGTCCCTGGCGGCGTAGTGTGTTACTGATGGTAGGCTTTGTTACTTTGGTCCCAGCTCTCTGCAGGTCATTCACTAGGTCCCCCCGTGTGGTTCTGGGATTTTTGCTTACCGTTCTTGTGATCATTTTGACCCCACGGGGTGAGATCTTGCGTGGAGCCCCAGATCGAGGGAGATTATCAGTGGTCTTGTATGTCTTCCATTTCCTAATAATTGCTCCCACAGTTGATTTCTTCAAACCAAGCTGCTTACCTATTGCAGATTCAGTCTTCCCAGCCTGGTGCAGGTCTACAATTTTGTTTCTGGTGTCCTTTGACAGCTCTTTGGTCTTGGCCATAGTGGAGTTTGGAGTGTGACTGTTTGAGGTTGTGGACAGGTGTCTTTTATACTGATAACAAGTTCAAACAGGTGCCATTAATACAGGTAACGAGTGGAGGACAGAGGAGCCTCTTAAAGAAGAAGTTACAGGTCTGTGAGAGCCAGAAATCTTGCTTGTTTGTAGGTGACCAAATACTTATTTTCCACCATCATTTGCAAATAAATTCATTAAAAATCCTACAATGTGATTTTCTGGAATTTTATTTCTCATTTTGTCTGTCATCATTGACGTGTACCTATGATGAAAATTACAGGCCTCTCTCATCTTTTTAAGTGGGAGAACTTGCACAATTGGTGGCTGACTAAATACTTTTTTCCCCCACTGTACATGTGTACGTACGCACGCCGGACGCAGGCACACACACACACACACACACACACACACACACACACACACACACACACACACACACACACACACACACACACACACAGACACACACACACACACACACAGACACACACACACACACACACAGACACACACACACACACACACAGACACACACAGACACACACAGACATAATTTGAACTGGTGTTGGCAGACAAAATAAAAGACAAACATCATGTCACATCTGCTGAATTCTAGATTTCTAGGAATGTTATTGCTTTCAATGTTGACACAGCTCACAATTTTGGAAGACAAGAGGATTCAGGCTTATAAGGCTTATACCTTAGGCCCCCCAAACCTGACTGAGATTACTTGGTCAACTTCACCCCTCTGTCACGACTTCCTCCGAAGCTGCCTCCCCTCCTTGTTCGGGCAGGCTTCGGTGTTCGTCGTCACCGGCCTTCTAGCCACTGCCGCTCCATATCTCATCATTCCATTTGTCTTGTCTTGTCAATTACACACACCTGGTTCATATCCACCTCATTAGTATGTGTTTAAGTGTTCCCTCTGCCCCGTTGTTCTTGTGGGTGATTGTTTCATGTGAGATGAGTGTAGCTCGGTGGAGCTACCTGTACTTTGTATTGCCGGGGTATATTTTTCCCCTTGTGCCTGTATTTGTTGACGCTATCCTGCGTAACTGTGTACTACGGAATAAACTCTGTATTCTGTGATTTACCCTCCTGCGCCTGACTCCTTCAAATCACACTCTCACACCCTCTCACCTTCTCAGAACCACAGGCGGGCAGACACACAGACAAGTGTTATCATTAGCCTAGTTTTGCTGCCTTTTCATACCCCCGTTTAACCCCATTGGGGACGGGCCTCCTTGGGCACAGGGGGCACCCTCTGGACCCCTGACTGGCCCTGGAGGAGAGGGCAGGGGGATGAGTGACAGGTGGAGGTGCTGCAGATTGCTCCAAGCTGGGCTGCTGATACTGAGCAGGGCTGTAGTTGTCCAGCTCCCTCACTTTGCCCCTCTCTCTCTGGGCTCATTCAGCCAGAGGTTGCCCCATGTCACCGCTCCTGTCCTGGTTACTCTCTCCTCCCATTGGAACTTTTCATTCATGGGATAATGATGTAGGCCTAGATGGATCGAAGGAATTATTTACTTACGCTGGTTGTGTGTGTTAGATGTTTGTTCGTGTTAGAGTATTATTCTTTAAAATCACTTTTTCATCCAACGTTGTGTGAAATGTTGAAGCGATAGGCCCAAACCCGTTTTTAAATGTTTTTTTGTCACAGCAGCAGCAAGGGATGTATTTATTCTGACTGAAACATAAAATAGTTTATGTTGATTAAGTAGCCCTGTTTAAAGCTGTGAGGGACCGAAAACAGTTTTTTTTCCTTTGGAAGATGAAAAGGAATTTAAATAAATGCTCCTACCTTGGCTCCTCTTAATGGTGTAACCTCTGGGAGAGAGACTTACTGAAGCCCTCATTTTCTATGTAAATGTCTCCACTTTTTGCTTGTAATTGTGCCCCAGTATCCTCTCTGTCCCTGTCCCTGTCCCTGTCCCTGTCCCTTTCTCTGTCCCTTTCTCTTCTTTCTTTCTTTCGTTCTTTCGTTCTTTCTTTCGTTCTTTCGTTCTTTCGTTCTTTCGTTCTTTCGTTCTTTCTTTCTTTCTTTCTTTCTTTCTTTCTTTCTTTCTTTCTTTCTTTCTTTCTTTCTTTCTTTCTTTCTTTCTTTCTTTCTTTCTTTCTTTCTTTCTTTCTTTCTTTCTTTCTTTCTTTCTTTCTTTCTTTCTTTCTTTCTTTCTTTCTTTCTTTCTTTCTTTCTTTCTTTCTTTCTTTCTTTCTTTCTTTCTTTCTTTCTTTCTTTCTTTCTTTCTTTCTTTCTTTCTTTCTTTCTTTCTTTCTTTCTTTCTTTCTTTCTTTCTTTCTTTCTTTCTTTCTTTCTTTCTTTCTTTCTTTCTTTCTTTCTTTCTTTCTTTCTTTCTTTCTTTCTTTCTTTCTTTCTTTCTTTCTTTCTTTCTTTCTTTCTTTCTTTCTTTCTTTCTTTCTTTCTTTCTTTCTTTCTTTCTTTCTTTCTTTCTTACCCCCTTCCTTCTTCTTGCCCTTTTCCTCTCTCTCAACCATTGCTGATGGAACAGTTTGCTCAGAAGCTTCTCTGTTACACATTGTCATGTTACAGTATGATACCTACAACATGTGCAAGTATTTTTTATATCAAATTAAGTTGTCTATATTTCATCTTTGTCCCACAACTTGAAATTAAACCCCAAAAAATGTAGTTTTTGCACCAACTACAGACCATATTAGACAGCACACATACAACAATACAAAGACCTGGGCCTACAGATATTAGATCCATAGATCTAGTTTGTTGTATGTATGTACAGAGAGTGTTGTGTGTGTATTACGACGACCACACACACACGCACCTCAGATGTCATGTCCCCTCCGTTTGAGTCCTAGCCCGACGACACGTCATCGCCAGTATTTATTTTATCTCGCTAATGTGGGTCACCCTGTATGGCGACCATCAGCCAAGGCAACACTCAAATAACTCTGTCTGAGGCGTACCTTTGGCAATGATTTATGGGCCTCGGCGCTCGTCTGGGCTCCTAGTCTGAGAACGAGCGCCATTGTCCCGCTAGCAACCCTCTAACTCAATGCAGGAGCTCTTTGTCTGTGTTGAGCCAAACCAGACCCTCATCTTAAAAAGAATCAAATTATTTCATCATGTTGGAAATGAAAAGGTGTAATTACTTCTAATTAGACCCCGTTTTTTCTCCCTCTCTCTTTCTCTCTTTTTTATTCCCGAATTGGGGGGAGAATTATTTTCCAGAGGTTTCAGAGATTGCTCTGAATCAGTACTTTCTGGAAAGTAGGAAACAATTTTCTGTTCATTTCGAAATGGAATAATTTGGGCTCTTGATAGCTTCTTGGCCTTTGATATTATCAGAGGAGGAGATATTTGAAGTGGTGTGATGATACTGTAATGTTTTCTTAAAAGTTCTACCTAACTGGGTCTGGGACCAGTATGTCAGGAGATTTCACAGTGCATTGGAAAAATAAGACATCAAATATACCATTTGTTTGAGCGTGTGTGGGCATGTGTTTGTGTGTGGGCATGTATGTGTATGAATAGCCTAAGTATGTGTGGGCGTGTGTGACTGTGTGCGCGTGTATGTCTCCACACCCCACGTGTGTGAGGCCTAAGCCTATCCACTCATTTTAATGACGAGGAACCACAGCGTGTTGTGTAGCCTCTCTATGGGGATACGGGCCGTGTAAGATTACCCCCCCAATAACACGCCTCTGTGTCGGAGAGCCGCTCATAATGGCCCACTATCACCGAAAAATCATTTACTCCCTGTCAACTATTTACATGTATCTTTACCACACAAGTCTTGTCGTTTTAGGCGGCGTGACAATTTGCTAAACAAATCCACTCGCCATTTATCTATCAAGGGAAGACTGTGTGTGTGGGGAAGGAAAGGGGGAGGGTGGGGTGGCAGGAAGATGGGGGAGGAGAGGAGGGGTGGAGGGGGAGGAAAAAAAGCTAATATTTTCTCTGGCCGTCGACAGAGCAGTGAAAACACACTGGCGGTGCTGATGTGTATTAGAAGTGAGGCGGGCAAATATTAGCAGTGCCTTACAGTGCTGGAGTGGCGGGGAGTGGGGGGTTGACATGCTGCGATGCCATACGAGACTGGCACTTGGGTGCTTCTTGCTCAAAACGTACTGTATGAACCTCACCATAATATAGTATATGCTTAAACATACACGTATGACTCTTGCTGTTCTGTTGGAGAATAAGAGAAAAGCAGGTATAGAACTTCCATCACAGATTGCCACACCGTGTGAGAAAGGGCACAGGTTGCTCCCCTTTTATGTAAGACTGGCATGTTTACTGTTCACATTCCAGACTGGCACCCCTCTGGTATACTGCCAACCTGGCAAACACAGAGGCCCACTACTAACAAACAAGCTTACTAACACACCGTTAACACATGGGTGCATTTATTGAGCTGGGTTATGTGCTGTTCAGGTCGATTGCCTTATTCAAGGGCACAGCAACACTGCCCAATGCAGCCCCACCCACACACACTTCCTCAGTCGTCCTAGCTACACTTGCATCACAGCGCCGCTTTCTAAAGATCTAATTTAACTGTACTGTATATAAGAATATGAATATGTATATATGAATAGTGTGTAAATAGTATTTTTGTTGTCTCTTGTTGTCTTATTTTTTAATTAAATGTAATATCTTATGTTCTTGTCTATTACTGTTCTGTACTTTGTCATGTATTTGTACGTTTTATGTGGACCCCAGGAAGAGTAGCTGCTGCATGTGCATTAGATAATGGGGATCGAATGAGAGAGAGAGAGAGAGAGAGAGAGAGAGAGAGAGAGACGGGGAAAAAAGGAGGGCCGGCTGTTTGTCAGAGTGCACATACTCTATGAGAGAAAGGAATGTGACATAGCGCTGGAGGAGGTTTCCAAATCCATTTCCTCCTCTTGTCTGTCCACATCAGATCCTGATGGATCTGCTGGTTCTTATTGTGCTCTGTTATAGGGGCCGGGCGGGGGGCGACTGGTTCTGCGACACACACAGACAAAATGATGCGTCTCCCTTGATCATCTCCACTCTAAGCCACATGAACAGTTCCGCCGGCAGGCGCATGCAGCAGTCTCGGAATTCGGCGGAATGCAGTTCTTATAGCCCGGTTTGTGTGTGTTGTTTGTGCGACGATGTCTCTGTGTGTGCGTTGATGCCTTGTGCGGGCGTGTTTGTTTTTCTGAGGCAGCTTTTTTAAATCTTATTTTTCTTGTGTCTAAAATATTTGGAATCATTCGATAATGGGGGGAACTGGCACTTATTAGTTCCTTATCTGTCGCTAATTACCCATTAAATCATCACACACACATCTATTAGTTGCTAATTAGTAATCAGCTAATCATGAATATGCAATTTTTTAAGACTCCACTTGAAATGCTGAAATAATAATTAATTCATTATCGCTGTCTTGTATCCTTCAGTAAGTCTCCTCCTGATGATGTCGAGGTGAGAGAGGATGTGCAGTGTGGCCTTGAACATTCAGCATGATATTCTGTAGCGTCTACAGCACAGCACAGTTGTTTGTGTTGGTTACAGTGGGCCCGAGTTCAGAGAGCCTTGGCTCCACCCCTCCTTCATTCCTCTTTCATCCATCCCTCCATCCCCTTTGTTTTCCTTGCTGCTGTGTGTTTGTTAGGTTTCTCCCTCTCCTCCGTGTTGGTGGTGTCGGCGGGCAGCTGCCATGTTGGGTACCGGCTGCTGGGAGCAGAGCGTGTCACATCAGGTGTGTCAGCCGGCCCGTTAGCGAGCGGAGGAGGACCGGACTCCACCTCGGCCAATCAGCTGTCGGCGCGCTGACCTTTCTCCGGCGCGCTGACCCTGATGGGAGGTGAAGTGTGTGGCTGGTAGCAGTCAGGACTGGCACAGCGCGGGGAAAGGGGTGAGGGGGGCTCCTCTGACCAGGGCTGGGGGGGTAGATTTCTCATCCAGTCACCAGTCACGCCCCCCCCCCCCCCTCTCCCCTCCACTCACTCCTACCCAACACCTCCCCAACCAACCACCACCCCTCACGAGCTGGAGAGTCATGACAGCTCTCTGAACCAGTTTGCGCCGTGCTTTTTCTCTCTCTCTCTCTCTCTCTATCTCTGTCTCTCTCAATTCAATTCAATTTAAGGGCTTTATTGGCATGGGAAACATATCTTAACATTTCCAAAGCAAGTGAAGTAGATAGTAAACAAAAGTGAAATAAACAATACAAATTAACAGTAAACATTACACTCAGAAGTTCCAAAAGAATAAAGACATTTCAAATGTCATATTATGTATATATACAGTGTTGTAAAAATGTGCAAATAGTTAAAGTACAAATGGGAAAATAAATAAACATAAATATGGGTTGTATTTACAAGGGTGTATATTTGAGGATACCATCAACACCACAGGCCTTTTGGGGTTGGAGGGTTTGTATTTTGTCCAGTGGGTTCTGGTAGTCTTTAATAGTTGATTTTAAGATTTGCATTTGATCATGTATATTTTTTGGCTGTTTGTTCTTTGTTATAGCGCCAAAAAGATTGGAGAAGTGGTTTACCCATACATCTCCGTTTTGGATAGATAGCTCTTCGTGTTGTTGTTTGTTTAATGTTTTCCAATTTTCCCAGAAGTGGTTAGAGTCTATGGATTCTTCAATTACATTGAGCTGATTTCTGACATGCTGTTCCTTCTTTTTCCATAGTGTATTTCTGTATTGTTTTAGTGATTCACCATAGTGAAGGCGTAGGCTCAGGTTTTCTGGTTCTCTATGTTTTTGCTTGGATAGGTTTCTCAATTTCTTTCATAGGTTTTTGCATTCTTCATCCAACCATTTGTCATTGTTGTTACTTTTCTTCGGTTTTCTGTTAGAGATTTTTTGATTAAATAGGGAAGCTGAGAGATCAAATATACTGTTTAGGTTTTCTACTGCCAAGTTTACACCTTCACTATTACAGTGGAACGTTTTGTCCAGGAAGTTGTCAAAAAGGGATTGAATTTGTTGTTGCCTAATTGTTCTTTAGTAGGTTTCGACACTACTTTCCTTACATCTACAGCATTTCTTAATATTATTCAGTTCCTTTGGCTTTGATGCCTCATGATTGAGTATTGCTCTGTTCAAGTAGACTGTGATTTTGCTGTGGTCTGATAGGGGTGTCAGTGGGCTGACTGTGAACGCTCTGAGAGACTCTGGGTTGAGGTCAGTGATAAAGTAGTCTACAGTACTACTGCCAAGAGATGAGCTATAGGTGTACCTACCATCTCTCTCTCTCTCTCTCTTGCTCTCGCTCGCTCTCTCTCTCTCTCTCTCTCTGTCTCTCTCTTTCTGTCTCTCTCGCTCGTTCTCTCTCTCTCTCTCTCTCTCTCTCTCTCTCTCTCTCTCTCTCTCTCTCTCTCTCTCTTTGTATCTCTCTCTCTCTCTCTCTCTCTCTCTCTCTCTCTCTCTCTCTCTCTCTCTCTCTTTGTATCTCTCTCTCTCTCTCTCTCTCTCTCTCTCTCTCTCTCTCTCTCTCTCTGTCTCTCTCTCTCTCTCTCTCTCTCTCTCCTCGCTCTCTCTCACTATGTGTCTCTCCTTCTTTCTCTGTCTGTCTCTCCCTGGGTCTCCTATTACAAATACTGAGGCAGAGTAATCAAATGAGATCTTCCCAGACTGTGTGTGTTTATATAGAGCTACGTTTCACAGAGTGACCCGGCTCGTCTTCTTTTCTCGCTCGCCTGTTCTCCCGCCCGCCTCGGAGGTGCCTAGCAACAATCTATCCCCTCGAAAAGAAAACAAAAATCAGAGGACGCTCTTTTAAAAAAAATTCTGAAATGCATTAATGAATATTTTAGACATAAAAAGAGGCCACTCTCGGAGCCTCCATGAGACTCCATTTGCAAGGATCAGTCCTCCAAAACATCCCTTTAAAGTCAAGTGATGGGGGTTAAGTTAATTATGCATATTTAGGAGAGCGTTTGTGTGTGTGTGTGTGTGTGTGTGCGTGAGCCTGTGTGTGTGTGTGTGTGTGTGCGTGAGCCTGTGTGTGTGTGTGTGTGTGTGTGTGTGTGAGCCTGTGTGTGTGTGTGCGTGAGCCTGTGCGTGAGCCTGTGTGTGTGTGTGTGCGTGAGCCTGTGCGTGAGCCTGTGTGTGTGTTTCGTGGCAGTGGCTGGGTTTGAGCAACTCTGGCTCTAATTAAACACAGGCTGCATGGAAGGAGAGACTGTCACACACATTTTTAACAGCCACAGTCTCCCCACACATCCCATTGAAGGAGATGAAAGACCCTTAACACACTCAGTGTGCTTGTGGATGGAAAATAGCTTTTTTTTGTGTGTCGGAGGAGGGGTGTATGCGTGTGTGTGTTTGGATAGGAATAAATAACGGAATCAAAATTCCGCAATGTTGAATTTTAAGATGGAAATTATGTTTGAAAAGACAACATATCTGGCTGCTAGAAAGGACCATGACACTAGCTTAAGAGGAGAATATATGACTATGGCTGTTTGAGAACATCTTGGCAATAACGTTGAGATGGTAAGACACCATATCACATTAACTAATTTAATGTAGATTTACTATTTCAAGACTCACTTGCAGTTTCCCAATGTCCACAAATGCTTCCAGCTAGTTTATCATTCTACTTGATGTCCTTGCCCTTTCCATGGTACAGCAACATATTATTTTCTGTCCTCTACTCATCCAGCTGGTTCTAGTCTTTTAAGCTTACTATTAATGCTTAAAATGCACACTATATGTACAACTATATTGTACATTTAGGATTAAACGACTTTACTGTCCTCCTTAGCTTCAACAAACTTTTTATTTTGTCTTGCCAACTGAACTGACTCTCCCATGCCGCGGCTCTGAACCTCATTTTTCATTAGGCTGTCATCCCATTATTTAATTTCCTGTGATAAAATGACAAAAGATTACTCACCAGAAAATACTAAATACAGAGCTGGTGAGATGGGATCTCCTCTCATATGTAATGTTGTGGGTATGGGCCGATGGCGTCATATTTCCTCTTTCTCTCTCTGTTATATACGGCTGTAATGTTGGAGTCAGATAGAGGCTGTACAGTATTACATCTACTGTAGAATGCATCTGGGTGTCACAATCTGATATGACGCAGCCCCCTGGTCAGCAACCCTCCATTTTAGTTTGGGAAACCCTATTTTAAAAAGATGTGTGTGAAAAATGACTTTTCTGGTGACAGGAGTGTCAGGGAGGGTGGAAAGATTAAGTTATTTGAGGTCTTAAAAGGGTGAGGCGAAGGAAGGAAAGCCCGAGAGGCGATGGCTAACTGTACAAATCTCTAGCGAGAGGGGAATTAAAAGAGCCGCGCAATATCTTTATCTAATATGATTAATATTTTATATCCAAACAACGCCTCCATTGGTCACATTTTTCACAACAGGATAATAGAAAATATAAAGATATGGGCGATGAAATATGAGTTGGTTTGGGGAGGTAAGAAAGTGGAAAAGATGAGTTTGAGATTAAACTAGAGAGATATTGTATGAGTCCAACGGAGTCTTGGCATGATGTGAATGTTGTTTGGGAAAAGCGAGTTTGTTCTGCTTCTTTCTGGTGTGCGAAATTGTACTCTCTCCCGTCCTGCTGTTCTCTTTCCCCTTTCTCTCCTCCTGTGCCAGCGTGCATGGTGATGGCTTTGACCAACCCACACAGCTACACTTACACCTGCCCACTCAAACCTTTGATTTGGATCGACCCGCCACAGCCTGCACACTTACACAAACATATGGAGAAGTGCCATTGTTATCGGAATATTCATGAATTCATTTTTAAAAAACGGAATATGATTTTTTATTTATTAGTCAAGACCAAAAAGATTCTCTGAGTGAATGCTTGAGTGGACATGTGTTGTTTTTAGGATTTGTTCTCCAAACAATGTTGAAACCAAGTATTCTTTAGCATTTTATACATTTACAGTGATGTGTCAAATGGGTCATTGAGTCAGGTATACACTCCAGTTACACCCAAAATGGAATATGGGTTAATTTACTTTTCACTTTCCATTTTATTATGTTTTACTTTACGGTGTGCCGCCTGTACTTATTTAGTTTAATTATATGCAAACTATAAGAGTTGTTCTCCTTCTCTCCTTGTTGAAGGCCATTATACTTGTAAATGCCAGTTCTGAGGTGGGAAGAAGAGAGGGCGAGAGAGTGAAAGTGAGAGAGAGACAGGGAGCGAGACATGGAGCAAGACAGAGAGAGAAAGAGAGAAAGTGATACAGAAAGACAGAAAGTGAGAGACAGAAAGAGAGAGAGACAGAAAGAGTTCTTGCCAGGCATTAGCATGAACAGGTTCTGGCAGAACTGGTGGGTCAGTGGAAAGTATAGATGAAACAGTCTCCAGTTACCACCGGGCTTCCACTCTGTTTATCACCAGTTACCACCGGGCTTCCACTCTGTTTATCACCAGTTACCACCGGGCTTCCACTCTGTTTATCACCAGTTACCACCGGGCTTCCACTCTGTTTATCACCAGTAGCTCGATGCATGTGTTAACTGGCTAAAGTAACACCGCCATCACCATCACTGCAAGGCGATTTTTTATGAAAGCCTCTAAATGCTGTTTTTAAGACATTTTCCCTCCACTACTTTGGAAGTCTCTCTTCCTCCTCTTAATTATTTCTATTCCCTCCCTCTACCCTCTCTCTTTCTCAACCTCCTCCTCCCTCTTCGTTGTCTTATTTAGTTAGCAACTCGAACCCCCCATTATTATTTTACCATTTGCTCTGGTTCAGAAGTGACATGGTTATTAGCGCCAGTCTTCGGACGGTGTTTTTTGCCCTGGACTGAGATATGTTGTGAAAGAAAATAGAAGTGCTTTGGAAGCCCAGGCTGAGACGGACGTCTCCCTTTTCAAAGAATGACAATTTTGAAAACGGATTCCTGCAAACATGATTGTCACGACGCATTACGCGTCAGCCGTTTATGTTCAAACGAAAGTACTTTCTTTCCCTCTGCTTTTAGCATTGATTTTTTTGTTCTGGTAGAGTGTGTGTGTTTTGGCCAGGCCAGGCTAGTCTGTGAGGGCCTCTGTGAATGTAGTTGAAAGACATGCTGGTCTGTAAATCATCACCAAAATGGATGAAAAAAGTATCCATGGAATGATGATGATCAGGAGCAGTAATGGGGTTTGTTATCAGCTAATTGAAGTAATAATCCTAGTCTTATTAACAGAAGCAGTGAAATTAGCAGTAATTAGCAGGTGTCAGAATTAATGTCCCATTCTCCTGGTCGGTGACAGATGAAATCTGAGGGCAACTGTCTAGAATCAGAACATGAACCATGGTAACCGAAATACACAGACACAACGAACGATCATCGAAAGGATCGTCTCAATCTCATCATTTCTGACAGAGCGTAATCTGTTCAAACAATAATTTGGGTTCAGCCACAGAATGCTAGACGCTTGCCCATGTGAAAACCCCTCTATTGTTTTTGTCTTCATCGTGTAACGTTTCCCCCCTCTCCACGCTATCCTCTGATGGCATCTGCTTTGCTTTAGAGAGGCACCGAGCGATTCAGAGAGACAGACGCGGTCTACTTATCAGGCCTAATTTGCGTAAATGTTCAGCCGCGTTTGTGTTCCTTCAGATCTGTCTCCGGGATCAAATTGACGTTGCTATGTATTCAGTTATTTTGTTTGGAAATAGGAAAGCAAAACACGATGGGTTTGGACCGGTTGCGGAGGGCGAATGGTTTGTGACAGACGTACGGGCTGTTGGTCGGACAGGGTTGGCAGAGGGAAGGGAGCGCGGTACGTGTGTTGGACTTTTGGACCGTACGTTGTCACGATATAAAGAGGATGTCGGGTTTTGCAATTTGAGTTCCCCTCTAAATATTGTCTTTTTTCTTTACTCTATCTACTAGTACTATTGTTTTCAACGACTCACTAAGCCCAAGACAAGGCTGAGCTGTAGTGAAGGGTAGCGTGTTCTTATGATCTATTTATGCTGCATAGCCCAAACATGATGTTCGGCATGACGATGACCATAGTTGGCGATTTGGCAAGACAACACTTAACAGATCTGGGATCAGGCTAGTGTAGTCTGGCTTTAACTTGGAATAACTTATTAGTAAGCCTGGCTGGATCTTCCAATGTAAATCTACAAGGGATCTAAATCAATCAAGTGTTTCTACTGTGTAACTCTTACAGTAGGGTAAAACCTAGGTTAGGTCCAGTGGCGTGTATTCATGGATGCCAAGGGAAGCCAGGCTTCCCCCAAAAATGGACCAATACTTTTTTTTTTAAACATAAACTAATATTTCTTTAGTCTCTCTGTGTTTCATAATATTCCTTCAATTCTCAAGTGGCTGAATATATCTCACAGGAGAAAGCATCCGAGCGAGAGAAACAGCGCCCCTCTGTCTCTCTACGAGTAGGCCATCTATCTGATGCTGTCTGGTCAAAACGAGAATGACATTGTTGCCGCCCGAAGCATTGAATGCAAGGGAAGTCAGCGAGTATTTGGCCTCCCTTGATAAAAAAAAGTATAGATTTTTTTGCCAATCAGTGTTAAGCTAAACTGAGCGAGCTCAACTGTGAATGGTCCTGGCGCACCCAAAAAAAGTGTCAAGGGAAGCCAGCTTGGATTTGGCGTCACTCCTATCAAATCCCATTGAGAGAATACGTCATTGACAGAAACAACTTGAATTGTTGCATCTTGTTGTGTTGTTGTCCTCCGGTGGATAGCTAGCTAGCAAAAATTGGCCCTTTCCTAAATTAGCCATGGAAGGAGATGGGGATTTGGACTGAATTCTGATCCAACCATTAATTCATACATTGTTGTGCCCCTGGCCTGAGAGGATGGAAGTTCAATATGTAGCCAGATGTAGAAGGCTAATGTTAACTAGCTTAACGTTGCCCATGAATGGAAGTTAGGCTAGCAAGCAAGCATTTGAGCCAGGTAGCCTAGGACAACAAAAAATTCAAGCGTGTACTGTGTGACAGAGTGATAGACCATTTCGTCAACATGAAAGTAGGTTGAGTCAACATGTTTTTCTACTTGCACGAACGCACGCACACACACACACACACACAAATCAGAACCATGGACAGCCACATCATATTTAGTTTGCGTTGATTGGACTAAATTGTCTGACTGACTATCTGACTAGACTGTCTGTTACATGCAATATGCTTTGTGGACTTCACCGGACAGAGGTTGCTCTCCGGTTTTGTGATAAAACAAAGGTGTGGTTGAAATTATTCTGCCACTGTGTCTTCTTATTGTCTCGGCCTTTAGGGCTATATATCACGGTCGCAAGGCATATGAATTAACAGATTATAGAGCAAACAACACAATTATTACTGGTTAGGTCAGAGGTAAAAAAGAGCATCCAACCCAATATAACTATTTGTCCAGGTGCTATCTTGAAGGCATGGATAGTACCATTACAAAGTGTCCAGATGTTGACATAAGCATTGATGAAATACTTATGTACTGCTTAAAATGAATGCATTATGAATGGATTATGAATGTCCAAATGTATGTAGGCTAAGTCCTAATGTAGGTAGGCTACCATTCAAATAAAGAGTTTTCTTCATATACAATATTTTACAGTGGGGGGAAAAAAGTATTTAGTCAGCCACCAATTGTGCAAGTTCTCCCACTTAAAAAGATGAGAGAGGCCTGTAATTTTCATCATAGGTACATGTCAACTATGACAGACAAATTGAGAAAAAAAAATCCAGAAAATCACATTGTAGGATTTTTAATGAATTTATTTGCAAATTATGGTGGAAAATAAGTATTTGGTCACCTACAAACAAGCAAGATTTCTGGCTCTCACAGACCTGTAACTTCTTATTTAAGAGGCTCCTCTGTCCTCCACTCGTTACCTGTATTAATGGCACCTGTTTGAACTTGTTATCAGTATAAAAGACACCTGTCCACAACCTCAAACAGTCACACTCCAAACTCCACTATGGCCAAGACCAAAGAGCTGTCAAAGGACACCAGAAACAAAATTGTAGACCTGCACCAGGCTGGGAAGACTGCATCTGCAATAGGTAAGCAGCTTGGTTTGAAGAAATCAACTGTGGGAGCAATTATTAGGAAATGGAAGACATACAAGACCACTGATAATCTCCCTCGATCTGGGGCTCCACGCAAGATCTCACCCTGTGGGGTCAAAATGATCACAAGAACGGTGAGCAAAAATCCCAGAACCACACGGGGGGACCTAGTGAATGACCTGCAGAGAGCTGGGACCAAAGTAACAAAGCCTACCATCAGTAACACACTACGCCGCCAGGGACTCAAATCCTGCAGTGCCAGACGTGTCCCCCTGCTTAAGCCAGTACATGTCCAGGCCCGTCTGAAGTTTGCTAGAGTGCATTTGGATGATCCAGAAGAGGATTGGGAGAATGTCATATGGTCAGATAAAACCAAAATAGAACTTTTTGGTAAAAACTCAACTCGCCGTGTTTGGAGGACAAATAATGCTGAGTTGCATCCAAAGAACACCATACCTACTGTGAAGCATGGGGGTGGAAACATCATGCTTTGGGGCTGTTTTTCTGCAAAGGGACCAGGACGACTGATCCGTGTAAAGGAAAGAATGAATGGGGCCATGTATCTTGAGATTTTGAGTGAAAAACTCCTTCCATCAGCAAGGGCATTGAAGATGAAACGTGGCTGGGTCTTTCAGCATGACAATGATCCCAAACACACCGCCTGGGCAACGAAGGAGTGGCTTCGTAAGAAGCATTTCAAGGTCCTGGAGTGGCCTAGCCAGTCTCCAGATCTCAACCCCATAGAAAATCTTTGGAGGGAGTTGAAAGTCCGTGTTGCCCAGCGACAGCCCCAAAACATCACTGCTCTAGAGGAGATCTGCATGGAGGAATGGGCCAAAATACCAGCAACAGTGTGTGAAAACCTTGTGAAGACTTACAGAAAACGTTTGACCTGTGTCATTGCCAACAAAGGGTACATAACAAAGTATTGAGAAACTTTTGTTATTGACCAAATACTTATTTTCCACCATAATTTGCAAATAAATTCATTAAAAATCCTACAATGTGATTTTCTGGAATTTCTTTTCTCATTTTGTCTGTCATAGTTGACGTGTACCTATGATGAAAATTACAGGCCTCTCTCATCTTTTTAAGTGGGAGAACTTGCACAATTGGTGGCTGACTAAATACTTTTTTTCCCCACTGTACATACAGTACTTTTTTCTCCTGTCAGGCATAGCATGGATGTAAAGTATATTTATTCTCGCTGCCTAAGTCTTTCACTCGTCTAATTACACGTGTTGTGTCATTATCGTTCGCCTTAATCAGTAATCACAGGGATGTGTTAATTCCCTCACTTCCGCCATCTCTCTGTTGACAATTGAAAAGCGATAGCAGCTTTCCATATTGTGGCACGTAAACAGGGCCACGTTGTTTTGTTTTCAGGTGGTGTCAATTACCCAACAGCCACCGCTGTAGCGCTGCCTAGCTGGCTGGTTGACTCGTCTCCGGGAGGTTGTAAAATTTACATTCTGACCATGTTGTAGTAACCCGAGCCCACGGTTATGCATATTCTCCAGTGTTTGTGACAGTTGGTTGTACCTGTGCCTGCGGGAGCATGGCGTAGGCATCAGAACTTTGTATTTCCGTGGCTAAGCCAGGGTGAGGTGCAACATCTGGTTGAGCGAGTGGTGTGTCTGTTTGTCTCCAACGCGGTTCTCTGTGTATATATACGCGTGCACATGCATGCACTCACTCATGCACGCACGGACGCAAGTACACACACACTCACGCATGCACACACATACACACACACAGACAAAGGCACACCTGTTGCTGTGTGCAAACCTGTGTGTATAAGCAGACAGCACCACACACTCACACAAAAAAGTCCACCAGTGCACTCCTCCTACACAAAGAAACACACCTGCTGCTGCTCCCGGCGAGTCGCTCTGACAATCAGGAGTGAAGGAAGCAAACGAAACAAACAATTTAATTTACATGACGGTAGATCCCATTACCCTTACTGTGTCAATGATAGAGTGAAGTGAGGTTTCACTGCAACAGCCGGTAATGAAATGTGATAGGGAAGTAAAGAGATTGTAAGCTGAACCAGTCACAACTAATGGCAAGAGAGCTGTGTTGCGTGGCGGAGACAGTTCTTTGTAGTGTTAAAGATGCCTCTGGATTCCGGGTGCAAATACCACTATTTTGTTCTGTTGTTATGATATAATGTGAAAGGAGGATTGTGACTTGTTTTGTGTGTGTTTTTAGACCGAATGTTCTATTCCTCCCTAAGTATTCTCTTAGACGGGACATGAAATGGTGATGACGTTTTTGTGGAAGAATGCGATACATTTTTTATGAGCAAATAACTTCATCAATAAATAAGTAAACAGTGAATGTGGGTTTATGTGCATATTATTATGTGTTTGTTTATCTGGGCATATTTGTATGCACATGTTTGTATAGTTTCGTACAAATGTTTCTGTAGATGCTGTATGTACACTGTACAGGAGGCATGTGTGTGTGGTTGCACTTCAAACCTTGAGATTTCCTGGGGTGTGATTCTGCGATTAATCAGTATGACACTTTCCTAACTTTGAATAGGGATCATACTCCTTTAATTGGAATCAACCTCAGCCATGACATGCACACATATTTCTGTATGTACATGTGTTTGTGTTTTGTGATATAGCCTAACGTGTGTGTGTGTGTGTGTGTGTGTGTGTGTGTGTGTGTGTGGTTTCTGTGCCCTGGCTCCAGTGGTCTGCTCCCTGTGTAAAGAGATAGCATCTCTCCAAAACAGATCAATAAGGGAGAATATTATTACTCCCACCCCTCTTCTCCACAGTGAGTGATTGTGGGTGATGACCAGCAGGCTTTACCAGCTCTGACACCTCAGCCTCGGATACCCCTGTGGCTTAGGGGGCTTCGGTCAGGGAGGGGGAAGGGGCTGAGTGGGGGGTCCGGTGACTGTCTCTCTCTCTCTTTCTACTTCACGTCACTGGTGTGTGTGTCTGTGTGTGCTGAGGGGTTGAGGTTAGTGTGTGTGTGGTGGAGGCGGGAGGGGGGGGGGGTTGAGGTTAGCAGCCTGTGGTTATTGGCATATTGTCAGACTCAGTGGAACCATAGACCGCATTTAGTGTTTGGTCTGTTTCTGTGCTCCACTGTGCCCCCAGCATTGATTGAGTGTAATAGAGAGTACAGCCTTTGTGTTTGGCTTTGGCCCTCGTTGCGTATCCCCCAGTGACCCAGGTGACCACCGTCCATCGACACCCTCACCACACACGTGTCGTGGAATTATTATTAAAGTATTAGGACCGTACTGCTTACTTCCTCCACTATAGCACACACAGTCCCTTCCTCAACCCTCCCTTATGCCTCATGTTCTGCTGTGGAGTAAATTGTCCGTAAAGGATCTAGCCCATGATGATCTATGGTGCCAGATATTATTATTTTATATGTATTTTTATACAATGGGCACATTTTGCAGACGGAGCCCTAAGTGGGAGCCAGTAGTCATTAGTGACTGTGAAAACATGCCAGTATTAGAATAGGACTTCATGTTTCCTCATGACGACCATCGGAGCGCCTTGGCAATAAAGGCGCCCACTCAGCAAAATATTTATATAAGAATTTATAAAATGTCTGTTCATCTGTTTCATTTAAAGGGCTGTATGTCAAAAGACAATGAAGGATTTCAGGCATTATTTCAGTAAACCTAGTTACGAGTGACCGGTCTTCTCCCTGCGTGGGGATTGAAAGTGAAGTTGATTGAAGCTGTCATTCATTGCACATGTCGTTAGTGGTTCGCTATAGTAGAGTTATTATGTTTTTCGGTGTATTTTGTCAGTCAAGTATGGTAGCATCTAATCTAATTACTTGGCACTCCCCAATGTTCAGTTTTGATGCCATTGGTTTTCACTGTTAATGAGACATGGAGATTGACATGCACCCTGTGGGCTTTGCCATCTGTCCCAGTGTCTGCTATGGAGGAAAAGTGATTTGTTTGTTGTTTGGATTGTGGTTGTGAAGCACTGCGTATCTATTGACTGATAGGTAAGAGTTAGGGCTATGTACATTTGGCCCACACTTTTGATTTGATTATATTTTAAGGCCATCTGAAGCCCAGGTTTTTCAGTCATACTTTGAGGTTTAGACTCCCCAGACATGTTTTGCTCAATTTGTATTCATTTTGTTATTCATTTGTTAATAAGAATTTGTTAATAACACTCCCCTGTATGTGTACGTAACACACATACACACACACACACACACACACACACACACACACACACACACACATTTACGCTCAAAGTAGGCTAGAGGGTGAACACACAGACATTTCAAGGTTGTTCTTTCAGACAGAGACAGGTCCAACTCCTTTTCAAATGACTCAAACATAATTGTCAATAAAATTGATATTTTCTTCCTCCCTCTCATATTTTCCATCCTTCCCTTTCCTCCTTCCCTCTTTCCCCCTCCCCCTATTCCTCTCTGTCCGCTCTCCCTCTGTCCTTCTCTTTTCATCTTAGCCTGATAAGTCCGCCCTGACTGCCAAGAGCGCCGAGTATCACTGCACGCTAGTTTTTTTTCTTGTTCTTCTCACAGTGCACTGAAGCCATGTCACAATTTCTCAGAGAGTTTTGATGCCTGGATGTCTCCTGTCCGGGACAATCTTGTCTGGGCCCGAGTGCCGGCCGTATCCGATCTGAACTCTGCTGCCTAGCTGCAGGTCACCCTTCATGGCCGATTAGTGTTGGAGCGCCACTTTGGTCACGAGTTGTCGGGAGCGCTTATCGTGAAGATCAACAGCGATCAGTCTTGCCGCTCGCTCTGCTCCTCTCTCCTCCCCCCTCCCTCTTCTTCTCTCTTTCTCTCTCTGAACCCCTCTCTGTCTCCTCCCACTTTCTCTGGTGCTGTCTCTCTCCCTTCTCCTCCTCTGTCTCCAATCCTCCTCACCCTCTCCCTTTTTCCAAATTTTCCCCTATATTTCTCACATTACACTATCTCTCCATCCTTCTCTCTCTCCCCATCATCTTTCTCCTTCTTCATCTCCCCATCCTCTTTTTCCCTCTCTATCCCCTCTCTCCCACCCTTTCCCTCTCCCTCTCTCTCCCCCGTCCTCTCCCTCTCTCTCCGTCTCTGTCTGTGTGTGCCGTCAGGGCTTGTCTCTAGCCAGAGATGAGGTTTGGCCTGTCAGAGGGTAGTGTCAGTAACGGGAGCGGCTGGTTCCTGTGACAGCGCCGGAGGGGCGACTAGTCCTAGCAGAGTGCAGCCGTCACCCCGTGACACGCTCAGTGTCACCGATCCCCCAGCCTGGTGACATGGCATCCTCCTAGTCCTCTGCTGGTCTTTTCCCCGTCTCCGGGTAGTCAGGCAGTCACTCGCCCATGCAGTCATTCAGTCATTCACTCGCTTACTCAGTCACTAACTCAGTCTCTAAGTCACTCACTAGTTCACTAACTTGTTCACTCACTAAGTCAGTCACTGAGTCACTCACTAAGTCACTCACTCACTTTTGAGTGAATGTGGACAGAGAGGAAGATATATTTTTGCATGATCAGAGCCATTGTTATGTGATGTAATCAGAATGGTTATTGAGTTAGCTATTAATGGACAGGAGACAATCAAAAGGTTTACAGACAGGAAACCAAAAACATGTTCTTAAGTGGATCTGATGTCAAATTGAACAACATGACTGAAGGGATAGATAGGTAGATATCTAGATAGATACTAGATAAAAGCTGGTGTACTCCGCGGGACTAAATATGTGTGTAATTCAATCTGGCCTTGGCGAGTGTGCAGCAGTAACAAATGGATGCGGCGTCTGAAATCCCCCATCCAAGAGACAGTATCAGTTTTTGCTTTAATTACCAGCCCCAGTAATGTTTCCTATCCATAACTGTCGGCCCGGTAGAATGCTTCCTGACAGAGGGGTGAGGGCCCTGTCTCCTCTCTCAGTGGGCCTCCTGTCTCCTCTTCCTCCCATCCGTCTATCCTCCCTCCTTCCCTCCCCCCATCCTCCCCTCTGCGCCGAGCGCATCTTTCATTTCAATATTTATGCCTCATCTGAGAAAGTTCAAAGTCATGGTAAGGAGGCATAACTTTTTTTCTCCCTGCCGGTTCGCTCCTCCTGCCTCCCCGTCGACAGTGCTGGACCCCGCTGCCCTGCCTGACTGCTTCCTTGGTGATGGGGATGGTCTCTCTCTCTCTATGCCCCGGGAAGGGCCTCTCAGCAGCAGGGGAGATCGGGGGACAGAGAGGGGGCCTGAGTGGGAGAGTCACGCTAGGGTGCGGCGGCAGTGGCAGGACTCCCACCCAGCCACCACCGTATCTCCCCATCAGACCAACCCCAGCAAGGGGATTCAATCGCGGGACATGGGGGTTGGGGCCGAGGGGGGGTGAGGGGAGACAGGAGGAAATGTCTAGTCTGGGTCTAAATCCCACCGACCGACTGTCCGACCATTCATCCGTTCCTCAGAACGAGCCCAAATAAATAAAGTGTCTGACCAGTGTGTCCTACGCCATAAAGAGACGGTGTGACAGGCGGCGGACGGTAATAGATTAGCCTAATTACAGTGTCTCAGAGTTTCAGGTGCCCACAGCGTGACGTCACGTACGCTAGCCTAGGTTTTAATAGCCATTACAGCCACCCTCTCCACTCGCTAGTATTAATGTAAAAGTTGCAGGAAAGCAAACGAAAAGGTCGTCCTCATTTGCATGTCAGTGGCTTCATTAGAATATGCGAATATGCTAAGGACGGGAGCGGACGCTTTGCATGTGCCGGTTGATTAATGGCTGGCGCATCACCGAACGGGCTGAGACCGCGCCTCCGTCACCCTCATTTGCATGTCATCCTTTATTTACTTATTTATTTATTTATTGTATGCCGGTGACTGAGGAGGACCTTTGCAATTTAAATGGGCCCCACTTCTTCTTAAGGCCCGATGCTGGGATTGGCTTTTAAATGGCCATGGTGGCAGATCTCACTGTTCCTCTCAAGGTTTTCTTCATCTCTTCACTCCATTAGAAATGTGGTGTTAGCACAGACTTCTTTCCAGCCGTCTTAAATAAGGTAACATTTAAACTACCCCAAGAGAATAGTGTTGTTTATCAGTGATGGAAAAAGTACTCAATTGTTATACTTGAGTAAAAGTAAAGATACCTTATTAGAAAATGACTCAAGTAAAAGTGAAAGTCACCCAGTAAAATACTACTTGAGTAAAAGTCTAAAAGTATTTGGTTTTAAATATACTTAAGTATCAAAAGTAAATGGAATTGCTAAAATGTATTTAAGTATCAAAAGTAAAAGTATGAATCATTTCAACTTTCTTATATTAAGCAAACCAGATTGCACAATATATATATATATATATATATATATATATATATATATATATATATATATATATACAGTGAGGGAAAAAAGTATTTGATCCCCTGCTGATTTTGTACGTTTGTCCACTGACAAAGAAATGATCAGTCTATAATTTTAATGGTAGGTTTAAAAAAATCCAGAAAAACACATGTCAAAAATGTTATAAATTGATTTGCATTTTAATGAGGGAAATAAGTATTTGACCCCTCTGCAAAACATGACTTAGTACTTGGTGGCAAAACCCTTGTTGGCAATCACAGACGTCAGACGTTTCTTGTAGTTGGCCACCAGGTTTGCACACATCTCAGGAGGGATTTTGTCCCACTCCTCTTAAGCAGATCTTCTCCAAGTCATTAAGGTTTCGAGGCTGATGTTTGGCAACTCGAACCTTCAGCTCCCTCCACAGATTTTCTATGGGATTAAGGTCTGAAGACTGGCTAGGCCACTCCAGGACCTTTAATGTGTTTCTTCTTGAGCCACTCCTTTGTTGCCTTGGCCGTGTGTTTTGGGTCATTGTCATGCTGGAATACCCATCCACAACCCATTTTCAATGCCCTGGCTGAGGGAAGGAGGTTCTCACCCAAGATTTGACGGTACATGGCCCCGTCCATCGTCCCTTTGATGCGGTGAAGTTGTCCTGTCCCCTTAGCAGAAAAACACCCCCAAAGCATAATGTTTCCACCTCTATGTTTGACGGTGGGGATGGTGTTCTTGGGGTCATAGGCAGCATTCCTCCTCCTCCAAACACGGCGAGTTGAGTTGATGCCAAAGAGCTCGATTTTGGTCTCATCTGACCATAACACTTTCACCCAGTTCTCCTCTGAATCATTCAGATGTTCATTGGCAATCGCAGTGCTAGCTGTGCCACTAGAGATCCTGGTTCGAATTCAGGCTCTGTCGTAGCCGGCTGCGACCGGGAGACCCATGGGGCGGCGCACAATTGGCCCAGCGTCGTCCAGGGTAGGGGAGGGAATGGCCGGCAGGGATGTAGCTCAGTTGGTAGAGCATGGCGTTTGCAACGCCAGGGTTGTGGGTTCGATTCCCACGGGGGGCCAGTATGAAAAATAAAAAATAATGTATGCACTCACTAACTGTAAGTCGCTCTGGATAAGAGCGTCTGCTAAATGACTAAAATGTAAAATGTAAATGGCAAACTTCAGACGGCCCTGTAAATGTGCTTTCTTGAGCAGGGGGACCTTGCGGGCGCTGCAGGATTTCAGTCCTTCACGGCGTAGTGTGTTACCAATTGTTTTCTTGGTGACTATGGTCCCAGCTGCCTTGAGATCATTGACAAGATCCTCCTGTGTAGTTCTGGGCTGATTCCTCACCGTTCTCATGATCATTGCAACTCCACGAGGTGAGATCTTGCATGGAGCCCCAGGCTGAGGGAGATTGACAGTTATTTTGTGTTTCTTCCATTTGAGACTAATCGCACCAACTGTTGTCACCTTCTCACCAAGCTGCTTGGCAATGGTCTTGTAGCCCATTCCAGCCTTGTGTAGGTCTACAATCTTGTCCCTGACATCCTTGGAGAGCTCTTTGGTCTCTGAATGATTGATTGCTTCTGTGGACAGGTGTCTTTTATACAGGTAACAAGCTGAGATTAGGAGCACTCCCTTTAAGAGTGTGCTCCTAATCTCAGCTCGTTACCTGTATAAAAGACACCTGGGAGCCAGAAATCTTTCTGATTGGGAGGGGGTCAAATACTTATTTCCCTCATTAAAATGCAAATCAATGTAGATTTTTTTTTACATAAGTCTTTCTGGATTTATTTGTTGTTATTATGTCTCTCACTGTTCAAATAAACCTACCATTAAAATTATAGACTGATCATATCTTTGTCAGTGGGCAAACGTACAAACTTTAAAGACTGTTGTTTATTGTGTGGTGAGTCAAAGCTTAGCCAAACACAGAGAGAGAGAGAGAGAGAGAGAGAGAGAGAGAGAGAGAGAGAGAGAGAGAGAGAGAGAGAGAGAGAGAGAGAGAGAGAGAGAGAGAGAGAGAGAGAGAGAGAGAGAGAGAGAGAGAGAGAGAGAGAGAGAGAGAGAGAGAGAGAGAGAGAGAGAGAGAGAGAGAGAGAGAGAGAGAGAGAGAGAGAGAGAGAGAGAGAGAGAGAGAGAGGGAGAGAGAGAGAGAGAGAGAGAGAGAGAGAGAGAGAGAGAGAGAGAGAGAGACTTTCACCGTACAAATCTATACATACTGTATGAAATCCATTGACTTTACTATACAGATTTGACTTTCAATATGTGATAAGACTTTCTCTCACGGAATAAGTGCATATTTGATGAGTGCAATAGCTTAGTTTATTTTCCTCTTCCAGGGAGTGACCTTAGCTGCCCTTCAGTGCAGCGGTAATGAGAGTGGTAGCTAGCATTACACACACACACACACACACACACACACACACACACACGAGAGAGAGACAGAGAGAGACAGAGACAGGCAGCTCAGCCAGCTCTGACATCAGTGCATTACCCTTCACTCAGGCCGGGGAAATGTCAATATGGAGGCCTTATGTTTTATGGATTATCTGCTTTAGGAAAGGTATTGTGAGAGAAACACAACTCTCTCTGTCATGTTCTTTCCATTCGTTTTAATGTGCGAGATCACTCAGAAACAACAAGGCTGACATTAGAGTTTTTTTTTTCCTTTTCCTATCTCTCTTTCAAGATCTCTTGACTTCTCCAAATTGAGTGTGGCGTGTTCATATCCTTTGATTCATCAAGAACTCTCATTTATTATTCCACTGCTTTCGGACCTTTCTTTGATTTGATATATTGTAGTAAATTGATCTGCTCAGTGAAATCCATACGCTTCTGTTCTGTTCTTAAGGTGTGGTAAGAACAAAGCCTTCTGTAAAAATAATATTCTTTTTTCCACTATCCGGGCTTCCGGAATTCTTCTATACCATGGGGATTTAATTATTTATTTACCTCTCTCTGTTTTATACGTTTAATTTGTTCTCTGAGGACTGGCAGATATAGTGAACAACAGTAAACAGACTAAATAAGTCATGTTTGGGCTGTTTTTTTTTGGTCTCATCAAGGGTTGTGTTTGTTTTAATCCCCAGGAGGGGGAGAGGGAGGTCTGGGTAAATGGACCAGAGCGCCAGACCCAGCCCTTGTTAGCCCCAGGCAGCCCTGGGTCATGTTCATTAGGCATCAAACGGGGAAAAAACGGACTGAAACAGGGAGGAACTACATTACCGGTCAAAAGTTTTAGAACACCTACTCATTCAAGGGTTTGTCTTTATTTTTTACTATTTTCTACATTGTAGAATAATAGTGAAGACATCAAAACTATGAAATAACACATATGGAATCATTTAGTAACCAGAAAGTGTTCAACAAATCAAAATATACTTTATATTTGAGATTCTTCAAATAGCCACCCTTTGCCTTGATGACAGCTTTGCACACTCTTGGCATTCTCTCAACCAGCTTCACCTGGAATGCTTTTCCAACAGTCTTGAAGGAGTTCCCACATATGCTGAGCACTTGTTGGCTGCTTTTCCTTCACTCTGCGGTCCAACTCATCCCAAACCATCTCAATTGGGTTGAGGTCGGGTGATTGTGGAGGCCAGGTCAACTGATGCAGCACTCCATCACTCTCCTTCTTGGTAAAATAGCCCTTACACAGCCTGGAGGTGTGTTGGGTCATTGTCCTGTTGAAAAACAAATGATAGTCCCACTAAGCCCAAACCAGATGGGATGGTGTATCGCTGCAGAATGCTGTGGTAGCCATGCTGGTTAAGTGTGTTCTAAATAAATCACAGACGGTGTCACCAGCAATGCACCCCCACCCCATAACACCTCCTCCTCCATGCTTTACGGTGGGAAATACACATACAGAGATCATCTGTTCACCCACACGCGATTGGAACCAAAAATAGTAGTGGTTTCTTTGCAGTAATACGACCATGAAGGCCTGATTCATGCAGTCTCCTCTGAACAGTTGATGTTGAGATGTGTCTGTTACTTGAACTATATTTATATATATATTTATATATATTTATATATTTATAAAAAAAAAATTTTGGGGGGAAAACTTCAAAACTTGAACTCTGTGAAGCATTTAATTGGGCTGCAATTTCTGAGGCTGGTAACTCTAATGAACTTATCCTCTGCAGCAGAAGTAACTCTGGGTCTTCCATTCCTGTGGTGGTCCTCATGAGAGCCAGTTTCATCATAGCGCTTGATGGTTTTTGCGACTGCACTTGAAGAAACGTTCAAAGTTCTTGAAATGTTCCGTATTGACTGGCCTTCATATCTTAAAGTAATGATGGACTGTCGTTTCTCTTTGCTTATTTGAGCTGTTCTTGCCATAATATGGACTTGGTCTTTTACCAAATAGGGCTATCTTCTGTATACCCCCCCTACTATGTCACAACACAACTGATTGGCTCAAACGCATTAAGAAGGAAAGAAATTCCACAAATGAACTTTTATGAAGGCACACCTGTTAATTGAAATGCATTCCAGGTGACTACCTCATGAAGCTGGTTGAGAGAATGCCAAGAGTGTGCAAAGCTGTCACCAAGGCAAAGGGTGGCTATTTGAAGAATCTCAAATATATAATTTTTTGGTTACTACATGATTCCGTGTGTTATTTTATAGTTTTGATGTCTTCACTATTATTCTACAATGTAGAAAATAGTAAAAATAAAGAAAAACCATTGAATGAGTAGGTGTTCTAAAACGTTTGTACCTGGAATGGTCCAATAATAAACACTCATTTTTGTTTTGTTTTGCAAAGCGTTGTAAATTGTTTTCTATTGTAAATTGTTTCCCTAGTTAGCCCTGTTAGCCCTGGTTTTGTACTCTGCCCACAGGGGCCAGGGAGGTGGTTCACTCTCTCTCTCTATAACCTTAACCATGATCATCCCACACACTACTCCTTGTTGCACAGAGAATTAGAACTGCCTGAGGCTGAGTCAGAACTGCCTCCCTGAGACTGAGTTAGTGTTCATAGGGGAATGACCAGCACACATTGAAGTTAGATTCATCCACTCCAATCAATCTTTACTTAGCTGCAGTAGCCTACATGGACACACATGTTGCTATAGCAATCCTATGTGTATGTAATGCACAGCCTTGCATCATAAAAAAACATCACAAAATGTGGCTTTAAATAACATTAATAGGCTAACTCTCAAACGCTGAACAAATAAACAATGCAAATAGCGTTGTTGTTTTTCCTTTGCCACCCTTCACCCCCTGTACTACACAGATACCTGCAGAGAGGCCCTCTTAACATAAACCAACCAGCATTACAAATTACAGTACATCATAGAAATTGTGCAGCAAGCTTTTTTAAATACCAACACTGCCAGTGAGGCGCGGCGTAATTCATCCCTTCCCGGCTGTTAGCGGCGCTGCTCCTGATTTATTTGGTATAAGAGAAGTTTTGTTTAGAAATATAATGAGCAGGACTCCTGTTTAATGATTTAACATGGATGGAGGAAAGGAAGAAAAGCCCATATATTTTTCATATCTCTAACAGCACCACAGTGAGGAAGAGAGAGACAATAAAGAAAGAATGAAATGAGCAAGGGAAGGCTAACTGCCTTTAACAACCAGCAGTTTTGATACATTTCTGCTTTGCTTATTGAAAATGGGGTTGTATGTATTCTCATACGAGGGCAGAACTTTAGTGTATTACTTATTCTTAGGAAGTGGAGAGGCCTGTTCTCTTCTCTTATGTGGTCCTCTGTAGCTCAATTGGTAGAGCATGGCGCTTGTAACGCCAGGGTAGTGGGTTCGATCCCCGGGACCACCCATACGTAAAAATGTATGCGCACATGACTGTAAGTCGCTTTGGATAAAAGCGTCTGCTAAATGGCATATTATTATTATTATTATTATTATTATTATTCTTAGGAAGTGGAGAGGCCTGTTCTCTTCTCTTATTCTTAGGAAGTGGAGAGGCCTGTTCTCTTCTAGTAGAAACACTAGCTTTTATACATTTTTTGTAACCCATATATACATTTTTCCTTCTGAATATAGGGAGTTTTAAAGTGACAATACCAGATAATTCAAACATGAAACTGCCATCCCGAGTTTTATTTTTTATCTTGACACCAAATACAATATATTCTCTTTCTTCCTCCTTGTTCAGCATTTTCAAGTTTCTCTTTCTTTTTACTACTTATACATTAAGTCGGTTAATTGGAATACATAATGAAGTCGAATCGCATATTATGCAAACAGCGCTCCGACGACGCTCAGAGCCAGGGGCTCTTTAACGTTTAAACTGCCATTGGCAACATAACGATGATATCAATAATAGATGATTTTATATCATATTGGCATTCTGTTAAAAAGAAGCCAGATCTGAAATCTGCTGTTGGTGGAAGAGGACAGGATTTTTTTTCTCTTGCCGAAAATACTAAATTCTCTGTTTCATCTTGCAATAGTGAGCTGTAGGGTCGTCTGCTTCTCTGCATAAGTGCAGGTGGAACTTTTCTCCCTCTAAATGGTTCTTTAATGGAACGGCGTGCTGCCGAGCTGTGAGGAGCTGTGAGCTCTGTGGGGCGCTGTCACTGTTGATGAGGACGGCTGCTCAATCAATCCGTCAGGTCCCATCACCTGCCTCGGCAACTGATCCAAAATGCAACACACAGAGAGAGAGAGCTCTTTATGTAGGCTATCACAGAGACGTGCATGCGCACTCTCGCTCTCTCTCTCTCGCACGCACGCACGCACGTACATACGCGCACACACACACACACACACACACACACACACACTAGTACACACGCATTGTGGCATTTTACGTGAGAGGTGTCTGTTTTAGTGAAGGTCTTGATGGTGATCAAATAATCGTTTTAGTTCTTATTTTATTTTTATTAAAATAATCTCAGAATAGATCAAGTACATTAGCAATGGTATAAAAATCAATACAGACATTTTATTTATTTATTTAATGGCTGATTTATTATGGGATATTTCCATAGGCGGATCTTTTAGAAGCCAGAGCAATATTGATGTGAAGTCACCCTTCCTCCCGTCAAACAGTGACAGCACTGCATTTCTTTTGCTCTCTCTCTCTCTCTCTCTCTCTCTCTCTCTCTCTCTCTCTCTCTCTCTCTCTCTCTCGCTCTCGCTCTCGCTCTCGCTCTCTCTCTCTCTCTCTCTCTTTCCCTCTCTCTCTCTCTCTTCCTCTCTCTCTCTCTCTCTCTTCCTCTCTCTCTCTCTCTCTTCCTCTCTCTCTTTCTCTCTCTCTCTCATTCATTCTCTTTCTTTCATTCTTTCTTTTTTCTCTCTCTCTTCCTCTTATTCCCTCATTTCTTCTCTTCCTCCATCTCTCCCTCTCTCTCCACAGAGGTATCCCACCACCTTAAGATTTCTCCCTCTCTCTCCCTCATATTATTAGTCCATTTGGGGGCCTTTTCTTCCCATCAAGCTTACGGCTTCCATTAAACACCTAGACGAGGTATAGATCCCCAGTCACTAATCTGGGCTCATTCTTCGCAGAATGCCCCTTCTCAATCCTCCGTCTGTCTGTCTCCTGTGATTGCTCTCATGTCAACTCACGTCTCGACGCTCCACACTCCTGTCAGGGGATGTGTGTCAGGATCCTTTGTCGGTTTGCCCGCCCGTCAAGCCGTCAGAGTTTAGACATGTCAACTTACCTGTGATACACGCTACAGACCTTTTGCTATTTCCCCCCATCACGCTGTATTTATATGAAAAGGGAAAGATGATGTTTACCCAAGTAGGGTATAATTATAGAGTGAATGAGATATGCTGTATAATGTGTGTGTGGCTATTATTTTGTTTTGTATTGGCCATATAATGAAAGTATCTTTGACCCATTGTTTCTGTGCAGAGATTAGCCTGGGCAGCCGCTAGTGGGCTTTATGAATCTCCAATTTCGTCTGGGCTTGATGTGGCCAGCCGGTAATACACTTGTGTCACCCGGCGACCGGTTCGTACTTGAAACATTCTCCATTCAGGCTGTAAAGGCTTTGATTTCCTCCTTAACTTTATTTAATGGCGAGAAGGTGGAAGAAATTTGGGAAAATATGCATACTTTCTTCATGAAACATGCTAGAGAGGCTAAATGCTAATCCCGGATGTTGCGTATCGTGTTCAGCCAATCAGGTTGCAGTAGTCTGTTTTTTCACCCCTAATCTAATGTAGCAGGCGTAAAAGAAACAGAACCCCTAGTTAGGCTGTGGCAATGGGAGTTGGAGAAAAGGTGGAAGGAGGGAAAAAAGGACGTGGAGAGGGGAGATAGAGAGAAGGTAGAGGGAGGGAGATGAAGAGAAGGTGGAAGGGGGAGATGGAGGGTAGGTGGAGAGGGGAGGTAGAGGTCCTCCCTCTGTCTGTCTCATGTTATTGCTGTCACGTCTCCTCACGTCTCGACGCTCCACACTCCTGTCAGGGGATGTGTGTCAGGATCCTTTGTCGGTTTGCCCGCCCGTCAAGCCGTCAGAGTTTAGACATGTCAAGTCACCTTGCTATTTACCCCCATCACACTGTATTTATATGAAAAGGGAAAAATTAGGTTTTTACCCAAGTTGGGTATAATTATGGAAATAGAGTGAATGAGATATGCTGTATAATATGTGTGTATGTGTGGCTATAGCTTGAGTGTAGTGTATTGTATGGTTTATTTTGTATTGGCCATTTAGTGGAAGTCTGTTTGACCCATTGTTTCTGTGCAGAGATATGCTCAAATCAGCAGATTATGGTAAGAATGAAAGGTGGAGAGAGGGATGCTCTCTCTCTCTCTCTCTCTCTCTCTCTCTCTCTCTCTCTCTCTCTCTCTCTCTCTCTCTCTCTCTCTCTCTTGCTCTCTCCTGGCACAGGGGCCTTTGGGCAACACCTACTGCGAGGTTCTGGCTTCCTGTACAGAGGACCTCACAGTTCACCAGGGTTCATCTGAGTAATGGGGTGTGAAGAGGAGCTGAGGGGGAGATGGAGGGGGGAGGTAGGGTGTGTCAAGGGGGAGTTGGAGAGAAGGTGGAAGGGGGGGAAAAGGATGTGGAGAGGGGAGATGGAGGGAGATTGGGAGAAGGAGATGGAGGGTACGTGGAGAGGGGAGGTAGAGAGGTGTAAGAAGGGGATGGTGAGGTAGGGGGACGGAGATGGCGAAAAGGAGGCGTTATGTAGAGATACCTGCTGCTAATACTGGAGTCAGTGAGGGATGGAGGACACTCCAGCTGTGACATTAAAACAGCAGGTGGACGCCATCATTAGGAATGGCACACGAGGCGGGATGAGCGCCCTCACTAGTCATTTCTACTGGGCCCAGCGGCCCACTGTAGTAGCTCTGTCTCAGGCGGCTTCACCCCACCGAGAGAACTGAGCCGTAGCGCCATATAGCTCCATAGGACACACGCACGCACGCACGCACGCACGCACGCACGCACGCACGCACGCACGCACGCACGCACGCACGCACGCACGCACGCACGCACGCACGCACGCACGCACACACACACACACACACACACACACACACACACACACACACACACACACACACACACACACACACACACACACACACACACACACACACACACACACACACACACACACACACACACACACACACACACACACACACACACATACCCCTCTAGTGCTCTCTCTCCTGGGCACACTGCTTAGTTTGGTGAGGGTTAAGTGACTCACACATCTGGTACCTCTCTAATGACTTCTCGGTCACCCTTACCATTTAGGATAAAGAATTTAGTTTGACTCGAGTAACAAAAAAATATAATGGTTCACCTTCAGGTACAGTGGGGGGAAAAAGTATTTAGTCAGCCACCAATTGTGCAAGTTCTCCCACTTAAAAAGATGAGAGAGGCCTGTAATTTTCATCATAGGTACACTTCAACTATGGCAGACAAACTGAGGAAAAAAAATCCAGAAAATTACATTGTAGGATTTTTAATGAATTTATTTGCAAATTATGGTGGAAAATAAGTATTTGGTCACCTACAAACAAGCAAGATTTCTGGCTCTCACAGACCTGTAATTTCTTCTTTAAGAGGCTCCTCTGTCCTCCACTCGTTACCTGTATTAATGGCACCTGTTTGAACTTGTTATCAGTATAAAAGACACCTGTCCACAACCTCAAACAGTCACACTCCAAACTCCACTATGGCTAAGACCAAAGAGCTGTCAAAGGACACCAGAAACAAAATTGTAGACCTGCACCAGGCTGGGAAGACTGAATATGCAATAGGTAAGCAGCTTGGTTTGAAGAAATCAACTGTGGGAGCAATTATTAGGAAATGGAAGACATACAAGACCACTGATAATCTCCCTCGATCTGGGGCTCCACGCAAGATCTCACCCCTGTGGGGTCAAAATGATCACAAAACGGTGAGCAAAAATTCCAGAACCACACGGGGGGACCTAGTGAATGACCTGCAGAGAGCTGGGACCAAAGTAACAAAGCCTACCATCAGTAACACACTACGCCGCCAGGGACTCAAATCCTGCAGTGCCAGACGTGTCCCCCTGCTTAAGCCAGTACATGTCCAGGCCCGTCTGAAGTTTGCTAGAGTGCATTTGGATGATCCAGAAGAGGTTTGGGAGAATGTCATATGGTCAGATGAAACCAAAATAGAACTTTTTGGTAAAAACTCAACTCGTCGTGTTTGGAGGACAAAGAATGCTGAGTTGCATCCAAAGAACACCATACCTACTTTGAAGCATGGGGGTGGAAACATCATGCTTTGGGGCTGTTTTTCTGCAAAGGGACCAGGACGACTGATCCGTGTAAAGGAAAGAATGAATGGGGCCATGTATCGTGAGATTTTGAGTGAAAACCTCCTTCCATCAGCAAGGGCATTGAAGATGAAACGTGGCTGGGTCTTTCAGCATGACAATGATCCCAAACACACCGCCCGGGCAACGAAGGAGTGGCTTCGTAAGAAGCATTTCAAGGTCCTGGAGTGGCCTAGCCAGTCTCCAGATCTCAACCCCATAGAACATCTTTGGAGGGAGTTGAAAGTCTGTGTTGCCCAGCGACAGCCCCAAAACATCACTGCTCTAGAGGAGATCTGCATGGAGGAATGGGCCAAAATACCAGCAACAGTGTGTGAAAACCTTGTGAAGACTTACAGAAAACGTTTGACCTGTGTCATTGCCAACAAAGGGTATATAACAAAGTTGAGAAACTTTTGTTATTGACCAAATACTTATTTTCCACCATAATTTGCAAATAAATTCATTAAAAATCCTACAATGTGATTTTCTTAATTTTTTTTCTCATTTTGTTTGTCATAGTTGACGTGTACCTATGATGAAAATTACAGGCCTCTCTCATCTTTTTAAGTGGGAGAACTTGCACAATTGGTGGCTGACTAAATACTTTTTTTCCCCACTGTACATACCGTTGTCAAGGCCATCACACAGGTGACACAATCAAATTACATGACTTCTGTTTCTGACACAGATGGCAACAAAGTGCTATTATTTTTTGATGAATAGGCCCATGGCCCATATTCAGAAAGCGTCTCAAAGTGCTGATCTAGGATCAGTTTGTCCTTTTATATACAGTAATAATGAATACGTTTATGGACACAGGGACCTGATCCCAGATCAGCACTCCTACTATGAGACTCTTTATGAATACAGGCCTAGGTCTAACTCTACTAAGTAAAACATGCCGTGTGATGTGTTACACCTCTCTCTCTCTCTCTCTCTCTCGCTCTCTCTCTCTCTCTCTCGCTCTCTCTCTCTCTCTCTCGACGTATCCCAGAATGCTTTGTATGTTCTGCACAGGATGGGGCCATTTTGCGCCTCACTGATGCCAGAGGCTTCTGCTTAGATCTCCCAACATGCCTTCCGGAATTGTAGATTGAGATTCCCGACCCGCACCATCCAGGAATATTGTTAGGCAAATGAAGTTGTTTGGATCCCATATTGACATGTTATCTCTTCATCTGGGGATGGAGGGAGGAGGAGGGAAGAGAAAGAAGTGTAACTTGGGTAATTGAGCCGTGTCTCGCCGCTTATCGGTAAAGCTGCGGCGCGTCACGGAGCTAACGAGGTGTGGCGCGGCAATTAGTCTAAAGGGAGTGGAACGTGAAACTCCTCCATTTTTTTTTTTTTTTTTTTTTTTAGCTCCCTTTAAATGAAGAGCAGCCCTCGAGGCCAAAAGAAGGTCTTATTAGTTCAATTCATCTGGGGAAATATTGATATGGATGAATGGCATGGTGAAATGTCCCCTTTGTTGAAATAATGATCAAGGCAACAGTCGCTTGAGTAAAGGATGCACCCTCAAGGCTGTTAGAGGTAGATTCAGTAGATCCTAACCTGAGAGGACCTATGGACATGGAGAACAGTGGATTAGAAAACTGTTTCAACAAATGGATTTGCTCTTTTACCACTTAGCCTTTCCCTTCATCTGAACCTGCCATTTGTTTGTGTTTATATGTGTGTGTGTGTGTGTGTGTGTGTGTGCGCACGTGTGTGTTTGTTTGTGTGTGCGTGTGTGTGTGCCTGTCGTCTCACTTTAGCAGGCCATTGCCAGGTGCCTCCACCAGGCCTTGCCAGTCGTGCCATCACTGCTTGCTGCCATGCTCAGAATAATCCAGTGAAAAAAAAAGAGTGATGTGAATCTCACAACATGCCAGTTTGATTTGTAACCCTCGCTATCAAAGAAGGCTAATTAAAATCATATTTTTGCATATGTCTTCATGTCTTTCATGCGCATATGCAAATCGCCCCCATTGCCTTTCAGCACTCTGTAATTAGGTTTATGAAGGACAGCTGTAATCCATAATTAACAGGAATGTTTGCAAGCTCTTTTTTTCTCTCACTCTTTTTTCCCAATGCGGCAGTGACTTAAACAACCTAGAAAGCTAGAAAATGCTAACTTAATTAGCGTGTTTGTTTATTTATAGCTTGTTGAAGCAGTCAGTCAGTTAGTGAGTGCAGTGCTACTGCCACTGCCTCCAGTCACCCAGAGTGTCTCCCTCCCCCTGTGTTTTGATCTTGTCATTCTCCTTCAGTGGAGAGGAGGGCGCTTTAGTCATACGCTCCCAGTACCCACTCCCAGGCACCATTCTGGATGGATGGATGGATGGATGGAGAGATGGAGCTAGAGAGAAACAAAGAGGAGAGAGAAAAGAATGAAAACAAAACAAAACAGTGGAACATGTTTGAATATTTATATGGGGTGTTAGTTAGCTTGGGCTGGCCTCAGGGGGGCGGGGGGATGATGATGGATGTGGCTCTGGGGCGATGGTAGGAGGGCAGAAGGACGTGTGTGTGTGTGTGTCCAGTAGTAGGAGGAAGATGATATTGTGATATGAATGAACGGTGAAATGATTAGGCTATGCGCTTTTTACAACAAAATGACCAATAAAGAGAGTGGAAGAGAGAGAGGCGGATAGAGAGAGACTTTTTGAGAGAACGAGAAACAAACAAGCCAGAGAGGTGGAAATAGAGAAACAGAAAGATAGGGACAGAACGAGTGAGAGAAACAGAAAGAGTGAGAGAAACAGAAAGAGAGAGAGAAACAGAAAGAGAGAGAGAAACAGAAAGAGAGAGAGAGACAGAAAGATAGAGAGAGACAAAAAGATAGAGAGAGACAGAAAGAGAGAGAGAAACAGAAAAGATAAGAGACAGAGAGAGAGAAACAGAAAGAGAGAAAGTGAGTCAGAAACAGAAAGAGAGAGAGAAACAGAAAGCGCGAACGTGAGAGAGAAACAGAAAGATATAGAGAGAAACAGAAAGAGAGAGAGAAACAGAAAGATAGAGAGAATGTCCAGGAGTCCACAGTGAAGACCAGTGTCTGCAGTAACACTCCAAACCACGCGGCTGCTGGCTCAACTCTTTATTTTTCGGCTTTCATTCTCTCTCTTTATTTCTTTCATGTTCCTCAGTCATGTCGTCTTAGATGTGGTCATTGTCTGTCAGCAAGAACACTGTAATAGGATGTGATTACTGGTGAATTAAATGGCCAGAGGATGAAACGCTAGAGAAATGGGGCTGATCCCTGACTAGTTAGGCCTGTCATCCCACCATTAGGGCTTCACAAACTGTTTAGGAAATGGAACAAACTTGGGGCTTTGGACATGGTCAGGACATTGTGGTGGAGTCTTGAAATGGTGTCCCAAATATTTCCTGTGTGTGATATTGTGTGTTTCTGTCTGTGTGAGTGTGCGTTTGAGGGTGTATGAGTCCGTGTCACTGTACATACACTCTCTACACACTCTCTTTGATTTTGAACCACTGTAATGACAGGATATCCAGGGTCGTGTTCAGTAGGCACTCAACGGAAGAAAACGGGGAAAACAGGGAGTTACTACCAGACCAATAAGAAAGGACATTTCCATTGCGAAGCCTTTTAAAAACATTTTTTTTTTTTTACAGTGTGGCCTTATGAACACGGGTGAAACCTATTGTCTTAGTTAACCTGCTGCATCCTAGTGGCTTTGTCCTGACTACGGTTGCAACATTTCGGGAACTTTCAATAGATTCCCATGTTTTCCCGAAATCCCAGTTGGAGGATTCCCAGAATCAGGAAGGAATAAACAGGAAATCCGGAATCCTCCAACCAGGATTTCGGGAAAGGCAGGGAATTTATTGAAAGTTCCCGGAATTTTGCAGCCCTAATCCTGACTAGTTATGGTAGAAGGTCTGCACCCTCCCCCCGGTTAACCCTTTCATTGACTGTGGTAAAGAGGCCCTCTCTGTTAACCCTTTGCCCCCTGTGTTCTCTCTCTGACCAGGTGGGCCTTTGTGATGAAGAAGCACCTGAGCACTCACCTGTTGGGGAAACATGGACTGGGGCAGCCCAAAGAGAGGTAAGACTGACTACCTTTACCTCGCTTTGTCTGTCTCTCTGTCTCTCTCTTTATTTCTCTCTCGCTCTCCCTCTCTCGCTCTCTCTCTGTCCCTCCCCCCTATGGCCCCCCTCTCTCTCAGTATTTCTATCACACCCTCTTTGTCAATCTGTTTCCCCCTCCCTCTCTCTCCTCTCCTCCCTCTCTCTTCTCTCCCTCTCTCTGTGTGATTGGGAAGATGTGATGCCTCCATCTCTCTCCATGATGTTGTGTGTAAAACTTTCCCAGTGTGCCCCTGTCTGTCAGCGACGCGGCCCGGCTGTCAGTCCGCGTTGTCTGTGTGATGAAGATGAAGTTGTGAAGTCCCCGTGGTACGCGAGAATGAGACGTTAAACACCCCTCAATCTGTCAAACAGACCAACTAAGAGAAACCAGACGCCTTCTTAATTTATTTTCAGGACATCTGAAATCCGCCTTTCAAATTGATACTTTGGGCAATATGTCATATTAGATATGACAAGTGGCTTGAGATATTAATAAAGTAGGCACACCATATGCTTCCCCGTAAATACACACGCATTATTAACTGGATTCAGACTGTCAGCTGCTCGTCGGGAGTAGTTGGGAGAGAAAGTCTCATATCCCACAACTATTTTACTTGTCTGCTTTATTCTCGTAAACAGCACATGACAAACTAAAGGGAAACTAAACTGTCCAGGACAGAAATGTTTGTACCACATAGATGTTATTCAAGATGAATTGCCACATATTTTGTCCATTTGGGTTTTTTGTTTCGTGGTTCGAGGATGTTGGTTGGTAATGTGAGTGAAATCACAGTGGGGTTTGTCAGTGTATTGTGTCTGAATGAAAGACCTCTGTGTCCTTGGCTCAGTATTAGAGTATTACAGCAAAGGTCGGAGAGAGCACGCATGCACATGCACATGCACACACACACACACACACACACACTCACACACACGCACACACGCACACCAGCGACAGGCATGAATGGAGAGGTCTTGTGGAGCTTGGAGGTCTGTGTGTTACCTGATAGCATTTACCTCAGAGTGTGTCTCTGCCAAAACCAACTAGAGTCACTCTGCTGCCCCATAAAACATACTGCAGTGCCATACAACACCATTACATCACACACACACACACACACACGACCGCATACAGACATCGGTGTTGTACCATTATTTTCTCTTGCTTCTCTCTATTAAACACACACACACACAGTGAGAGGCCATGAGGTTTGTTCTATTTAAACCTGTAAAACACGGTGTCATCATTTTTCTGACAGTCCTGGAGACAGAATGTATCTCATCATTAATTAAGCATCATATTTCCAACACAGCAGTGCTTAATTAGCACAAGGTCATTGGGGAGGGCTTATTAAGTGGAACAAATTTGAGAGAGAGAGAGAGAGAGAGAGAGAGAGAGAGAGAGAGAGAGAGAGAGAGAGAGAGAGAGAGAGAGAGAGAGAGAGAGAGAGAGAGAGAGAGAGAGAGAGAGAGAGAGAGAGAGAGAGAGAGAGAGAGAGAGAGAGAGAGAGAGAGAGAGAGAGAGAGAGAGAGAGAGAGAGAGAGAGAGAGAGAGAGAGAGAGAGAGAGAGAGAGAGAGAGAGAGAGAGAGAGAGAGAGAGAGAGAGAGAGAGAGAGAGAGAGAGAGAGAGAGAGAGAGAGAGAGAGAGAGAGAGAGAGAGAGGAGAGAGAGAGGTAGAGAGAGAGAAGAGAGAGAGAGAGGGAGAGTAGAGAGAGAGAGAGAGAGAGAGAGAGAGAGAGAGAGAGAGAGAGAGAGAGAGAGAGAGAGAGAGAGAGAGAGAGAGAGAGAGAGAGAGAGAGAGAGAGAGAGAGAGAGAGAGAGAGAGAGAGAGAGAGAGAGAGAGAGAGAGAGAGAGAGAGAGAGAGAGAGAGAGAGAGAGAGAGAGAGAGAGAGAGAGAGAATGGTGGCAGTGGATTTAGCCAGCTCTTGACAGTGCTGGCCTAATGATTGATAACTGCACCAGTTTGAAAAGCCCAGACTTGGAGACTGGAGGGGTAGCTGGGGACTGGGGAGAGGGGACTGGAGTGGTAACTGGGGACCAGGAGGGAGGTAGGGAGAGGAACCGGGGGCTGGCGGGAGTGGGGGAGCCAATTGCAAACATATGCTGGCTGGGAGGCAGGGGAGAGATGGATTGCAGCAGGACAGTGTCAGAGAGGCTGTTTCATCACCATCTCCACGGCCCTATTCACCTGGTATTTTTAGAACACTGGGGAGATCTGTTAGTCAAAGGAAGAGAAGAGGAGGAGGAGAGAAACGTGACTAGCCGTAGTGCCCAGCTCCAGTTAGCTTGGTTTGTCTGGGCTCTGGAAAAACAGCTTATTTTGGGTGGGGGGAGAAATGGGCTGGGATGGGCAGGGGAGCCGGAGGTAAGATGACAAACTCCAGCCTCCATGACAGGTTCAGAGAGAGCGAGAGAGAGAGAGAAAGGGAGGGAGAGAGTGACTGAGAGAGGGGGAGAGGAGTTCTGACCTGTTCTAATATGACACATCTGGGTCCCGGTTTCATTCACCACTATTCTTCACTGTAAGTAAGGCACGGTGGGTAGTTTGGAGGTCTGCATACTTTTGTCTGTGCATGTGTCTGTTTATGTGTGGATATACAGTCAGGTCCATAATTATTGGCACCCTTGATAAAAGACTGCATAAAATACATAATAGAAATACTGAGCTATAGGTAACTGCCAAAATAAAGGAAACACTTGAGTAAATGAGGGATACAAAGTATATTGAAAGCAGGCACTTTACAGGTGTGGTTCCTGAGTTAATTAAGCAATTAACATCCCATCATGCTTAGGGTCATGTATAAAAATGCCCAGTTTCCCATTATTTTGGCTACCAAGCCTAGACGAAGAGATCTCAGTGACTTTGAAAGAGGGCTCTCAGAGCATAAGGGTTTTAAAGTGTGTGTGTGTGTGTGTGTGTGTCTCAGTCACCAAATCTCAACCCAATTGAACACTTATGGGAGATTCTGGAGTGGCGCCTGAGACAGAGTTTACCACCACCATCAACAAAACACCAACTGATGGAATTTCTCGTAGAAGAACACCGTCGCATCCCTGCAATAGAGTTCCAGACACTTGTAGAATCTATGCCAAGGGGCATTGAAGCTGTTCTGGAGGCTTGTGGTGGCGCAACACCCTATTAAGACACTTTATGTTAGTGTTTCCTTTATTTTGGCAGTTACCTACAATACCAGTCAAAGATTTGGACACAACTTTCTTTTGACTATTTTCTACATTGTAGAATAATAGTGAAGACATCAAAACTATGAAATAACACATATGGAATCATGTATTAACCAAAAACGTGTTAAACAAGTCAAAATAGATTTTAGATTTTAGATTCTTCAAAGTAGCCACCCTTTGCCTTGATGACAGCTTTGCACATTCTTGGCATTCTCTCAACCAGCTTCATGAGGTAGTCACCTCAAATGCATTTCAATTAACAGGTGTGCCTTGTTAAAAGTTAACTTGTGGAATTTCTTTCCTTCTTAATGTGTTTGAGCCAATCAGTTGTGTTGTGACAAGGTAGGGGTGGTATACAGAAGATAGCCCTATTTGGTAAAAGACCAAGTCCATATTATGTCAAGAACAGCTCAAATAAGCAAAGAGAAACGACCGTTCATCATTACTTTAAGACATGAAGGTCAGTCAATCCGGAAAATGTCAAGAACTTTGAAAGTTTCTTCAGGTGCAGTCGCAAAAACCATCAAGCGCTATGATGAAACCGCCACAGAAAAGGAAGACCCAGAGTTACCTCTGCTGTAGAGGATAGGTTCATAGAGTTAACTGCACCTCAGATTGCAGCCCAAATAAATGCTTCACAGAGTTCAAGTAACAGACACATCTCAACATCAACTGTTCAGAAGAGACTGCGTGAATCAGGGCTTCATGGTCGATTGCTGCAAAGAAACCACTACCAAACGACACCAATAAGAAGAAGAGACTTGTTTGAACCAAGAAACACGAGCAATGGACAATAGACCGGTGGAAATCTGTCCTTTTGGTCTGCATTCTGCGGCGATACGCCATCCCATCTGGTTTGGGCTTAGTGGGACTTTCATTTGTTTTTCAACAGGACAATGACCCAACTCACCTCCAGGCTGTGTAAGGGCTATTTGACCAAGAAGGAGAGTGATGGAGTGCTGCATCAGATGACCTGGCCTCCACAATCACCCGACCTCAACCCAATTGAGATGGTTTGGGATGAGTTGGACCGCAGAGTGAAGGAAAAGCAGCCAACAAGTGCTCAGCATATGTGGGAACTCCTTCAAGACTGTTGGAAAAGCATTCCAGGTGAAGCTGGTTGAGAGAATGCCAAGAGTGTGCAAAACTGTCATCAAGGCAAAGGGTGGCTACTTTGAAGAATCTCAAATATAAAATATATTTTGATTTATTTAACACTTTTTTGGTTACTACATGATTCCATATGGGTTATTTTATAGTTGTGATGTCTTCACTATTATTCTACAATGTAGAAAATAGTAAAAATAAAGAAAAACCCTTGACTGAGAAGGTGTATCCAAACTTTTTACTGGTACTGTATATATACTGTATACACAACATTTTGGGGAAAATTATATTATTTTGTAGATATAGTTTAACAAGTAATAAATAAAAGCCTAAAAAAGAAAGGGGTCAAAATACCTGCCACCCCTGTTTACTCCGCCTTTTTCTAAAATGTTTTATGAGATTGGAAGCATATTGGGAGGGATCTTAGACCATTCATCCATACAGAATCTTTACAGATCCTTGATATCCTTTGTCTGCGCTTATGGACTGCCGTCTTCAATTCAAACCACAGGTTTTCAATGGGGTTCAAGTCCAGAGACTGTGATGGCCATTGCAAAATGTTGATTTTGTGGTCAATTAACCATTTATTTGTGGGTTTTGATGTGTGCTAGGGGTTATTGTCTTGCTGGAAGATCCAGTTGCGGCTGTTTCAGCCTCCTGGCAGAGGCAACCAGGTTTTGGGCTGAAATTTCCTGGTACTTGGTAAAGTTCATGATGCCGTTGACCTTAACAAGGGCTATTTGAAATGTCCTTTCGGTGGACTCTTAACCAACCGTGCTATTTTGTTAGTTTTTTCGCATTGTTTGTAACTTATTTTGTACATAATGTTGCTGCTACCGTCTCTTATGATCGAACAGAGCTTCTGGACATCAGAACAGCGATTACTCACCTTGAACTGGACGAATAATGTTTATTTAATGAGTCGGACGAGAGGGATTTGCTCCAGACACCCGACAGGGCCCTCATCCCCGTCATTCGCAGGAGAAAGAGACAGAGATATTGCAGAAGGAGATCGGGGTGCCTGATAAGGAGCCGGCAACAAGTGGCTAATCTACCTTTGCCATCGGTACTATTGGCCAAAGTACACTGCTCAAAAAAATAAAGGGAACACTTAAACAACACAATGTAACTCCAAGTCAATCACACTTCTGTGAAATCAAACTGTCCACTTAGGAAGCAACACTGATTGACAATAAATTTCACATGCTGTTGTGCAAATGGAATAGACAACAGGTGGAAATTATAGGCAATTAGCAAGACACCCCCAATAAAGGACTGGTTTTGCAGGTGGTGACCACAGACCACTTCTCAGTTCCTATGCTTCCTGGCTGATGTTTTGGTCACTTTTGAATGCTGGCGGTGCTTTCACTCTAGTGGTAGCATGAGACGGAGTCTACAACCCACACAAGTGGCTCAGGTAGTGCAGCTCATCCAGGATGGCACATCAATGCGAGCTGTGGCAAGAAGGTTTGCTGTGTCTGTCAGCGTAGTGTCCAGAGCATGGAGGCGCTACCAGGAGACAGGCCAGTACATCAGGAGACGTGGAGGAGGCCGTAGGAGGGCAACAACCCAGCAGCAGGACTGCTACCTCCGCCTTTGTGCAAGGAGGAGCAGGAGGAGCACTGCCAGAGCCCTGCAAAATGACCTCCAGCAGGCCACAAATGTGCATGTGTCTGCTCAAACGGTCAGAAACAGACTCCATGAGGGTGGTATGAGGGCCCGACGTCCACAGGTGGGGGTTGTGCTTACAGCCCAACATCGTGCAGGATGTTTGGCATTTGCCAGAGAACACCAAGATTGGCAAATTCGCCACTGGCACCCTGTGCTCTTCACAGATGAAAGCAGGTTCACACTGAGCACGTGACAGACGTGACAGAGTCTGGAGACGCTGTGCGTGACAGACGTGACAGAGTCTGGAGACGCCGTGGAGAACGTTCTGCTGCCTGCAACATCCTCCAGCATGACCGGTTTGGCGGTGGGTCAGTCATGGTGTGGGGTGGCATTTCTTTGGGGGGCCGCACAGCCCTCCATGTGCTCACCAGAGGTAGCCTGACTGCCATTAGGTACCGAGATGAGATCTTCAGACCCCTTATGAGACCATATGCTGGTGCAGTTGGCCCTGGGTTCCTCCTAATGCAAGACAATGCTAGACCTCATGTGGCTGGACTGTGTCAGCAGTTCCTGCAAGAGGAAGGCATTGATGCTATGGACTGGCCCGCCCGTTCACCAGACCTGAATCCAATTGAGCACATCTGGGACATCATGTCTCGCTCCATCCACCAACGCCACGTTGCACCACAGACTGTCCAGGAGTTGGCGGATGCTTTAGTCCAGGTCTGGGAGGAGATCCCTCAGGAGACCATCCGCCACCTCATCAGGAGCATGCCCAGGCGTTGTAGGGAGGTTACACAGGCACGTGGAGGCCACACACACTACTGAGCCTCATTTTGACTTGTTTTAAGGACATTACATCAAAGTTGGATCAGCCTGTAGTGTGGTTTTCCACTTTAATTTTGAGGGTGACTCCAAATCCAGACCTCCATGGGTTGATACATTTGATTTCCATTAATAATTTTTATGTGATTTTGTTGTCAGCACATTCAATTATGTAAAGAAAAAAGTATTTAATAAGATTATTTCATTCATTCAGATCTAGGATGTGTTATTTTAGTGTTCCCCTTTATTTTTTTGAGCAGTGTACAATCGCTGGATAATAAAGTGGACGAACCAAAAGCATGTATATCCTACCAACGGGACATTAAAAACGGTAATATCTTATGTTTCACCGAGTCGTGGCTGAACGACTACATGAATAACATACAGCTGGCGGGTTGTACTCTGTATCGGCAGGATAGAACAGCAGCCTCTGGTAAGACAAGGGGTGGCGGTCTATGTATATTTGTAAACAACAACTGGTGCACGATATCTAAGGAAGTCTCAAGGTTTTGCTCGCCTGAGGTAGAGTATCTAATGATAAGCTGTAGACCACACTATATACCAAGAGAGTTTTCATCTAAATTCTTCGTAGCTGTCTATTTATCACCACTAACTGATGCTGGCACTAAGACCGCACTCAATGAGCTGTATTCGGTCAAAAAGCAAACAGGAAAACACTCATCCAGAGGCGGCGCTCCTAGTGGCCGGGGACTTTAATGCAGGGAAACTTAAATCCGTTTTACCTCATTTCTACCAGCATGTTAAATGTGCAACCAAAGGGAAAAAAACTCTAGACCACCTTTACTCCACACACAGAGATGCGTACAAAGCTCTCCTTCGCCCCCCATTTGGCAAATCTGACCATAATTATATCCTCCTGTTTCCTGCTTACAAGCAAAAACTAAAGCAGGAAGCACCAGTGACTCGGTAAATAAAAAAGTGGTCAGATGAAGCAGATGCTAAGCTACAGGACTGTTTTGCTAGCACAGACAGGAATATGTTCCGGGATTCTTCAGATGGATTGAGGAGTACACCACATCAGCCACTGGCTTCATCAATAAGTGCATCGATGACATCGTCCCCACATTGACCGTACGTACATAACCCAAACAGATGCCATGGATTACAGGCAACATCCGCACTGAGCTAAAAGGTAGAGCTGCTGCTTTCAAGGAGCGGGACTCTAACCCGGGCTTATAAGAAATCCCGCTATGCCCTCCGATGAACTATCAAACAGGCAAAGCGTCAATACAGGACTAAGATTGAATCGTACTACACCGGCTCCGACGCTTGTAGGATGTGGCAGGGATTGCAAACTATTATAGACTCCAAAGAGAAGCACAGCCGCGAGCTGCCCAGTGACACAAGCCTACCAGATGAGCTAAATTACTTCTATGCTCGCTTCGAGGCAAGTAACACTGAAACATGCATGAGAGCATCAGCTGTTCTTGACGACTGTGTGATCACGATCTCCGTAGCCGATGTGAGTAAGACCTTTAAACAGGTCAACATTCACAAGGCCGCAGTGCCAAACGGATTACCAGGACGTGTACTCCGAGCATGCGCTGACCGACTGGCAAGTGTCTTCACTGACATTTTCAACCTCTCTCTGTCTGAGTCTGTAATACCAACATGTTTCAAGCAGACCTGTGCCCAAGAACACTAAGGTAACCTGCCTAAATGACTACCGACCTGTAGCACTCACGTCTGTAGCCATTAGGGGCTTGTAAGTAAGCATTTCACTGTAAGGTCTACACCTGTTGTATTCGGCGCATGTGACAAATAAAAATTGATTTGATTTGATTTTGATAGTCAAATATACAGTGAGTTCCAAAAGTATTGGAATAATAATAAATGTTTTGTTGTTTTGGCTCTGTACTTGGATTTGAAATGATACAATGACTATGAGGTTAAAATACAGACTGTCAGCTTTAATTTGAGGGTATTTTCATCCATATCGGGTCCGTTTAGAAATTACAGCACTTTTTGTACATAGTCCCATAGGAGACCAAAAGTATTGGGACAAATTCACTTATGTCTATTAAAGTAGTCAAAAGTTTAGTATTTGGTCCTATATTCCTAGTGCGCGCAATGATTACATCAAGCGTGTGACTCTAGAAACTTGTTGGATGCATTTGCTGTTTGTTTTGGTTGTGTTTCAGAATATAATTTGTTTCAAAACACTTCTACATTAATGTGGATGCTACCATGATTACGGATACTCCTGAATGAATCGCGAATAATGATGAATGAGAAAGTTACAGACGCACAAATATCATACCCCCTGTAATCATTGAGTGCTAGTAATAGGGGACCACATACTTATCTTTTTACTACTTTAATACACATTTGTACCAATACTTTTGGTCCTCAAAAATGGGGGGACTATGTACAAAAAGTGCTGTAATTTCTAAGTGGTTCACCCGATATAGATGAAGATTCCCTCAAATTAAAGCTGACGGTCTTGCACTTTCACCTTATTGTCATTGTATCATTTCAAATCCCAAAATGGTCACTGTCCCAATACTTTTGCAGCTCACTGTAGATGAGTATCATCTTGATTTTTGATCATATTCTCACGGCATACGGTAGATGCTGGACCGAGATATAGATTCTCATTCTTCCATGATAAGAACAAGCCACAGCAGGTTTTTCTATCCTTCAGACACACAAGTAACTGAGGACGTGCAACAATAAAGGACGTGAACTCTTCTGTTCCTGATCCCGGCTTCTTCAACCACAGAATATTATGACCATCTGCTGGAAGTGGCCCACCTTTCTGCCAGTCTACCTGGGAACTGTCAGTCTAGGAGTTCATCTGTCTCATGGGTCTGGTCACCAACATCTGGTATCTGTGGCTGGTGGCGGGCTGCCCTTCGGTCCAGCTCAACCAGCAAATGTATGCCCTCAACCTGGCCGTCATGGAGCTTCTCTACTGCCTTATCTAACCTCTATTGATCCTCAACATCCTCTTCATCAAGTGCATCTATTCATTGCACCAGGGGGTACATTCAGGGCTTGCTTGTGGCCAGAAGGCCCCTGTTCCGGTGCTGCATCTGTGTGTAGTGTTACCTGGCGGTGGTCTACCTCTTGTTCTTCCTCAAGTACTCCTGAGGTACAGGGCGGCATGTGTCGCTGTGGCATGGTTGCTGACACTGCCTCCTTGTGTTGCATGTCTTCAGTGGCAGAAGCAAGGGAGAAAACACCACTATCTTCCTCCCACTTCTGTCCATCGACGTGTTCTGCAGTGTCTCCATACTGTGGGTGCTGAGCAGGTCCGGACCAGGTGATGGAGGGAAGGAAATAATGGGTGAAAAGAGGAGGGAGGGAACCTGAAAGAGCATCCCGTACCGTTCAAATCATTCTGCTGACCTTGCTGGTGAACTACTCTCCTACCATAATCTGAGCTTTCGTTTCTTCCTTCCACCATATTTCTGAGAGATCCTTCAAGTGTATCCTGATCCCCATCACTTTGTCGTTCTCCATGTTGGGTAGTTTCACTCAGACCCTCCTCTACCTCTGCAGGGCTGGGAAGCTGCCCAGTATTGGGGGTTAAAGAGAAGGATAACGCCCCTGTAGAGGAATGGTTGTCTTGGAGCTCTTAGGTTAGCGTTTTATTCCATTTTTAATCAGGTTTTTCTTGTTACAGAAGTGTTTCTCAAACTCTCCTTGAGGACCCCCAGATGTTTCACAATTTGTTGTAGCCTTGAACTAGCACACCTGATTCATTCATCTAGTCAATGGCTTGGTTATTGTCAAGTAGAATCAGGTGTGCAGCTCTGGATATATCAATTACATGAGATGGCTGCAGGTCCCTGAGGACAGGTTTAAGAAGTTCTGAGCTATTTATTAATATACTAAACCGAGGTTGGGTGTGTGGGGTTCTGTGCAATTGTCATTTTATATGTTATGCTATCTTTTGTGTAGCATTTGTGGCTTCAAACCAATGCAAGACATGTTTCATGTCCAAATCATCATCAAGTGTCTAAAATAATGTGTGTAGCTCGCTGAAGTGCGAAAAATTATATTGACTTGCATTGGTTTTGGGCCACAAATGCTACAATGTTAGCTTTTGAAGACAGTGGCCAGGGATACAAAACCAAGGCATTGTTTTGTTTTCTTACCTTCCATATAGACTGCTTACAGTAAGTAAATGTATAATTTGGGTGAACTATCCCTTTAATTTGACAAAGTGAAATTTGTGAGATAAATAAAAATATATATTCCTACAATTCAATAGCTTGATGGAATAGGCCTAGGTCTATGTGTGTGTGTGTGTGTGTGTGTGTGTGAGAGACCTGTGTGTGTGTGTGTGTGTGTGTGTGTGTGTGTGTGTAACATGTATCTGTGTCTGTCTGTGTGTGTGTGTGTGTGTGTGTGTGTTTGATTCTCTCTGTGTGTGAGAGAGGCTTGTGTGTGTTGCTGGTTTGAAAGGTGTAAATGCACCTAAACCAATAATTTAATGAGGCAGAGTTTTGCTGTTGTGATTGACGGCTGTGACCTCGCCTTCATTTAACGTAATTTTGAGCAATTTAAAAACAAAGTGTTCAAAGATGACTGACCTGTCTCAGGTACCCATGTTTTTTAGGCAATTGTAAAAATACCCCCTATTTTCACATTTATAATAATAAACAGTTTGAACTAATAGACTCTTCACTCATTAAATGGGCGCGTTGACAGCCAAGTGAGTCCTATTTATTTAACTAAGGAGACTGATAAAAGTTGGTGAAAAGGTTTTCATAAGAACAGGGGGCCAGTATGAAAAAAATAAATAATACTAACTGTAAGTCGCTCTGGATAAGAGCGTCTGCTAAATGACTGGCTATTTACTAATGTAAATGTAACTATCAATGTGGGTCAATAACATTGTAATAAAGAAACTGACCATGTCAGAGGACAACTATTACTTTTGCTGGGTATGTTCATTCATCTCCAGTTACTGTATTTAGCCAATAGGGCTGTCCCCGTATCACCATTTTTAGATCTTAATCAGATTTGTAATTTAGAAACTAATATTGAACTATTCTGCAAATATGTAAAAAAAACACACAAAAAAAACACTGTGACTGATCAAAACGTATGGCTTTGTCTTGTCCCTTTGCAGCAGACACATTTGGGGCTTTCTTGGCACTCTGGTATGTTGATAGAGTTGCGCCCGTGGCTCGGGCTCCATGATAAAACATTATTTTATTTTGCGAATAGGGGACAGTGGCGTAAATGAATCCAAACGGTACGTTGAGCCACCCGTGTTTCTAGGAAACCATACACAAAATTTATAATTTTACCAAATATTTAGGAAGAGGTCATCATTTAATGGAGTCTGTGAAGGAAGATACCACATGGAAAAAGTGGTAAGCAAGTTAGGTCCAAAAAACAGATTTTCATCAAGTTAAATGAATGTATTATGTTTCATGATGCTTGTATCTAAACCAAAGTAGATCATTTTAAGATTGTTCTATACATCAGTTGGGGTCTCTATAAGCTTCAATAAGAGGTTGTAAACCTAGCATGAAAGTGTATCCTTGTAGCTGAGAGGGCTAATATAGTCAAAATGTTTGGGGTAAGTTGAGCCAAAGGCAAATTGAGCAAATTGAAGCGTTTTCTTCCCAGGTGTAATGCAAGGTAACAAAGTACAAGGTGTTTGTTAGGTGTTAAGCCTGTGATAATAGATGCTTAAAATGAATAAAAGACAGAAAAGTGATTGTGTTGAATTGTGTTTGGGAAATAACATACAGTCGTGGTCAAATGTTTTGAGAATTACACAAATATTAATTTTCACAAAGTCTGCTGCCTCAGATTTTATGATAGCAATTTGCATATACTCCAGAATGTTATGAAGAGTGATCAGATGAATTGCAATTAATTGCAAAGTCCCTCTTTGCCATGAAAATCAACTTAATCCCCCAAAAACATGTCCACTGCATTTCAGCCTTGCCACAAAAGGACCAGCTGACATCATGTCAGTGATTCTCTCGTTAACACAGGTGAGAGTGTTGACGAGGACAAGGCTGGAGATCACTCTGTCATGCTGATTGAATTAGAATAACAGACTGGAAGCTTTAAAAGGAGGGTGGTGCTTGAAATCATTGTTCTTCCTCTGTTAACCATAGTTACCTGCAAGGAAACACGTGCTGTCATCATTGCTTTGCACAAAAAGGGCTTCACAGGCAAGGATATTGCTGCTAGTAAGATTGCACCTAAATCAACCATTTATCGGATCATCAAGAACTTCAAGGAGAGAGGTTCAATTGTTGTGAAGAAGGCTTCAGGGCGCCCAAGAAAGTCCAGCAAGCGCCAGGACCATCTCCTAAAGTTGATTCAGCTGCGGGATCGGGGCACCACCAGTGCAGAACTTGCTCAGGAATGGCAGCAGGCAGGTGTGAGTGCAGCTGCACGCACAGTGAGGCAAAGACTTTTGGAGGATGGCCTGGTGTCAAGAAGGGCAGCGAGGAAGCCACTTCTATTCAGGAAACACATCAGGGACAGACTGATATTCTGCAAAAGGTACAGGGATTGGACTGCTGAGGACTGGGGTAAAGTCATTTTCTCTGATGAATCCCCTTTCAGATTGTTTGGGGCATCCGGAAAAAAGCTTGTCCGGAGAAGACAAGGTGAGCGCTACCATCAGTCCTGTGTCATGCCAACAGTAAAGCATCCTGAGACCATTCATGTGTGGGGTTGCTTCTCAGCCAAGGGAGTGGGCTCACTCACAATTTTGCCTAAGAACACAGCCACGAATAAAGAATGGTACCAACACATCCTCCGAGAGCAACTTCTCCCAACCATCCAAGAACAGTTTGGTGACGAACAATGCCCCTTCCAGCATGATGGAGCACCTTGCCATTTTATTTTTATTTTTTATTTCACCTTTATTTAACCAGGTAAGCCAGTTGAGAACAGGTTCTCATTTACAACTGCGACCTGGCCAAGATAAAGCAAAGCAGTGCAATAAAAACAACACAGAGTTACATATGGGGTAAAAAACATAAAGTCAAAAATACAACAGAAAATATATATACAGTGTGTGCAAATGTAGCAAGTTATGGAGGTAAGGCAATAAATAGGCTATAGTGCAAAATAATTACAATAGTATTAACACTGGAATGCTAGATGTGCAAGAGATTATGTGCAAATAGAGATACTGGGGTGCAAAAGAGCAAAATAAATAACAATACAGGGATGAGGTAGTTGGGTGGGCTAATTTCAGATGGGCTGTGTACAGGTGCAGTGATCGGTAAGGTGCTCTGACAACTGATGCTTAAAGTTATTGAGGGAGATAAGAGTCTCCAGCTTCAGAGATTTTTGCAATTCGTTGCCATAAGGCAAAAGTGATAACTTAGTGGCTCGGGGAACAAAACATCGACATTTTGGGTCCATGGCCAGGAAACTCCCCAGACCTTAATCCCATTGAGAACTTGTGGTCAATCCTCAAGAGGCGGGTGGACAAACAAAAACCCACAAATTCTGACAAACTCCAAGCATTGATTATGCAAGAATGGGCTGCCAGCATTCAGGATGTGGCCCAGAAGTTAATTGACAGCATGCCAGGGCGGATTGCAGAGGTCTTGAAAAAGAAGGGTCAACACTGCAAATATTGACTCTTTGCATAAACTTAATGTAATTGTCAATAAAAGCCTTTAACACTTATGGAATGCTTGTAATTATACTTTAGTATACCATAGTAACATCTGACAAAAATATCTAAAAACACTGAAGCAGCAAACTTTGTGAAGACCAATACTTGTGTCATTCTCAAAACTTTTGACCACGACTGTAGACATGGTTTTAAAAAGTGGTAATATTTCATTCAGTACAGAAATTTGTAGGTGGCTTAATTTACCCTTTCCCGCAGCTCAACCTACCCCATACCCGGGGTAAGTTGTGCCAATATACTTTTTTGGACAAGCTTTGTTTTCAAAACTGTAATGTTTGCATGAATTCCGATTATTTCCAGGGATACACAACAGCCTGAAATATATGTAGATATCTTTCTTAGATAGAATACTACATTTCCCTTGACGGAGTGATGCTGAATGTAAAAAATGGCTCAACTTACCCCACTCTTCCCTACTCAAATCAGCTAAATGTGATTAGAATCAGAGTAAAAACCTAATTATTCAAATCTTTGGTTTCAGCCCTAGTAGCCAAGCCAATATCACATATAATACACACAACACCAAGGAGAGAGGGAACAAATTATGAATTAGCCTAACTAACATTTGGTATTATACTGCATGATGGTTCAATAAAGACATGTATGTGCACGTGTCCACAACCACACTCTACTGTAGTGCAGCTCAGGTACAGGCAGCTTGGCTGGGCCAGAGGCCGAGGGTGGCAGAGCGGGCATCTGGCTTGGCAGCACCAGGTTCTGGGCTCACAGCCGCTTCCCAGTGTGCCGTGCGGTGTGGCCATATTGCCCAGTCGCTGTGGACTGGGACGGGGCAGGCTGGACAGGGGGAGAGGGGGCGGAAGGGTCCTGCATGGTACCAGCATGGTGGAAATGTGGACCACACAGCGTCCAAAGCCCTGCCACACTCACAGGGGTCAAATTACACTAGAGTGTGTGCACGTGTGTGTGTTTACTCTGCAGAACGGTGCCGTAGAGAGAGGACGAGGCTAAGAGAGAAATATTGTGGCCCTTAATTCTTTGGAATAAATCCATCCTCTTAGTTATTGACAATGAATCAATCTCTCCCCTATCTCTCCCCTCTCCCCTATCTCCTCCCTCTCCCTTACCTTTCGGTATCAGCTCTGAATTGTTGTTACCACCCAAGAGTAATGGTATCATGGTTTGGCCAACACTGCTTACTGTACACCGACAATGGCTTGGCACCCAGAACAAGTATGAAATGACAGTCACAGCAGGGCCATGTTCATTAGGCACCAAATGGAGGAAAGAAGACTGAAACATTTTCAGTTGAGTGCCCTAATGAATACAACCCAATCATATCCTATATTCCGGCCATAGAGGCTGAATGCACAATGCCAATATTTGTTTGTGCATTGTAGAGGCTTTGAACTGCAGCAACAGTCACTGCCACTGTGGTAAACGGGTTTACCTGAGTCAGAGTCTCCTGCAGCTGGTGTGTAGTAGAGAGGCCTTAGTGGCCCATCGCTTACCTTCGTGTTGCTGTGTGTTTATTTGAACAGGCGCCAGTGGACACGGCCTCTGTTTACCATACTCAATATTTAATGAACGGTCGGCGCCGAATGAGGGATCGCGTTAATATTGCTGTTGAAATTAAACGATAATTAGAAATGTGTTAGTCTAAAAGCCATCGCAGTCTATAAAAGTTTGATTACTGGAAAATTAGGTGCATTAAGTTTTTATGGGTTGGACCGTGCGATCGCTCGAGAATGGTTTTATGCACTTGTCATGGGCATATGGTGCAGGCTGGCGACGTGTGTGCATGTTTGTGTGTGTGTGTACACGGCTGTGTTCTGAAAAGCGGAGGTCCTCGTATGCAATGATTCTTCCAGCGATGTAATCACCCGAATATTGTTCTCATCAGTCAGACAGACTAGTTGGCCTAACTACCAGCAGCAGTACAGTCTAGGTCTCAACTAGCTGTATTGGTATTGGTAATGGTCTTCAACTAGTACCCAGTCATAATAGCATGTCTTTGTGGAATGAGACCGCTGGTCTGTATTCATGAAGCATCTCAGAGTAGGAGTGTGGATCTAGGATCAGTTTAGCCTTTTAAATCATAATGAATAAGATTACATGGACAGGGAGGACCTGATCCTAGATCAGCACTCATAATCTGACACACTTTATGAATACAGGCCTTGTTCCAATATCCACACTAGCACTTAGTATGAAGCAATGTAGAGCGTTGGGCCAGTAACCGAAAGGTCGCTGGTTCGAATCCCCGAGCCGGCAAGGTGGACAAATCTGCCGTTCTGCCCTTGAGCAAAGCAGTTAACCGCCAACAACAACTGCTCCCCGGGCGCCGATGAGTGAACTAGTGTTGGAACACAAGTGACGTTACTCAAACCACGAGAGAAGAGAATGTGCTCAGCTCAGCCTCCGTCTAATTTATGACAAGAGCACAAGTGGAAGAGCTAGCATTGTGTGGCTAATTGACGACAGGTCAGAGTTCCCTTACTGCGACTCCCTGCAACTCCATGTGGGCTACTTGTTTCTGCCTTTCTCAATTGAAACATCCGACTGTCACTGCAAGGAATGGATGTTGCCAGGCCTCACTAATGAACCAATGAATCAATGAATTAGCTAAGCAGCGATTAAATTAATGCAAGCCGAACGGAGGAGCAGGAGTCGTGGACATATCCTGGAGAAGGTGATTAGCGCTGAACAGATACAGACACACAAACCAGTCGCGGCTGCCAATATCAGTTATTACACATTTCTCCTACTTTGGACGTTTTCCTTGTTTATTAACGAATGGATTTATCATCACTTTCTGACGTTGTATTGATGTTAAGATGTTGTTTTTTAATGCTGGTCTGCCCACACGGGCACATACAGTGGGGAGAACAAGTATTTGATACACTGCCGATTTTGCAGGTTTTCCTGCTTACAAAGCATGTAGAGGTCTGTAATTTTTATCATAGGTACACTTCAACTGTGAGAGACGGAATCTAAAACAAAAATCCAGAAAATCACATTGTATGATTTTTAAGTAATTAATTTGCATTTTATTGCACAACATAAGTATTTGATCACCTACTAACCAGTAAGAATTTTGGCTCTAACTGCACCTGTTTGAACTCATTACCTGTATAAAAGACACCTGTCCACACACTCAATCAAACAGACTCCAACCTCTCCACAATGGCCAAGACCAGAGAGCTGTGTAAGGACATCAGGGATAACATTGTAGACCTGCACAGGACAATAGGCAAGCAGCTTGGTGAGAATGCAACAACTGTTGGCGCAATTATTAGAACATTTTAGAAGTTCAAGATGACGGTCAATCAACCTCGGTCTGGGGCTCCATGCAAGATCTCACCTCGTGGGGCATCAATGATCATGAGGAAGGTGAGGGATCAGCCCAGAACTACACGGCAGGACCTGGTCAATGACCTGAAGAGAGCTGTGACCACAGTCTCAAAGAAAACCATTAGTAACACACTACGCCGTCATGGATTAAAATCCTGCAGCGCACCCAAGGTCCCCCTGCTAAAGCCAGCGCATGTCCAGGCCCGTCTGAAGTTTGCCAATGACCATCTGGATGATCCAGAGGAGGAATACATGGCCCCATCTGGATAAGAGCGTCTGCTAAATGACTAAAATGTAAATGTAATGTAAATGAATGGGAGAAGGTCATGTGGTCTGATGAGACAAAAATAGAGCTTTTTGGTCTAAACTTCACTCGCCGTGTTTGGAGGAAGAAGAAGGATGAGTACAACCCCAAGAACACCATCCCAACCATGAAGCATGGAGGTGGAAACATCATCATTCTTTGGGGATGCTTTTCTGCAAAGGGGACAGGTGCACCGTATTGAGGGGAGGATGGATGGGGCCATGTATCGCGAGATCTTGGCCAACAACCTCCTTCCCTCAGTAAGAGCATTGAAGATGGGTCGTGGCTGGGTCTTCCAGCATGACAACGACCCGAAACACACAGCCAGGGCAACTAAGGAGTGGCTCCGTAAGAAGCATCTCAAGGTCCTGGAGTGGCCTAGCCAGTCTCCAGACCTGAACCCAATAGAAAATCTTTGGAGGGAGCTGAAAGTCCTTATTGCCCAGCGACAGCCCCGAAACCTGCAGGATCTGGAGAAGGTCTGTATGGAGGAGTGGGCCAAAATCCCTGCTGCAGTGTGTGCAAACCTGGTCAAGACCTACAGGAAACGTATGATCTCTGTAATTGCAAACAAAGGTTTCTGTACCAAATATTAAGTTCTGCTTTTCTGATGTATCAAATACTTATGTCATGCAATAAACTGCAAAATCGGCAGTGTATCAAATACTTGTTCTCCCCACTGTAGGAGGTACATATGAGCGTGTGGTACCTGTGTTCAAGCTGGTTAACCTTAGAGATCTTAACCGCTGTCTCTCACTAACACAACGTTCATCATGCATGTCACTCTTCACTTGCTTTACTGTACATGGTGGGCGGATCGATTCAGCTCGGTGGTCAGGTTTGCGTTGCCATGTGCGTGTGTGTGCATATAGTGGGCTCAATACTGAGTGTGTGTGTGTAGGGTTGCGAGAGAGCGCATGATGTGTGGGTTGAGGAGGTCCAAGAATAGATATGTCATAATCAACTTTGCGGTGTATAGCGAGCGGGTGGTTTGTTCGGCCCAAGTATCAAATCATTTCCCAAAGTTTTATTTTCCGAATCCAAAACCTCTGAGCCCAAATCGTTCGAGAGAGAAAAAAGAAAGTGAGGGTCTCCTTGATTATGTGACATCCTCCGGAAGGCCTCTGGAGTCGTTTCCTCCATTACTTAGAAGAAAATAGCCTTCTCACTATTGAGACTGTCACTCTCAATTTGGGCTAATGGTAAGCATGCACAGGCCTCCTGGATATTCTCCCTCCACACCCACCCAGAGTCCCCCCCCCCCACTCCACCCTTCCCGCCACCAATCGCCGTGGTGACAGTTTGATTAGATCATCAATCGTGGCTGTTAACAGTGGTTTTCCTGAGCACCTGGGCAGGCAGGTCACAGCTGGCTCTGAGCTACCGCTGTCCCCCTGACCCAACACTGCGTGTGCGTGTATGTGTGTGTGTGTGTGTGCACCTCTCTGTGTCTGTATGTGTGTGTGTGTGCGTGTGTGTTTCTCATTTCTGTCAGCATAGGGGAATTTGAAATGACCCACACAGTGCACTGCAGGATTTTATTGAGTGAATGTATATCTGACTGTGTTTGCTGCTGTTTCAGCTCAATACAAATGAGAAGTTATTAGACTTTGCTTGTTATTTTCTCCTGATATTGTTTTGTTGGGCTCTGGAGGTCAAGGTAGTAATCAATTCTATAATTGTATTACACTGGGTTTGAGAGATTGTTAATTTTTTTGGGAGGAGGAGGAGTGTGTGTATGTGTGTGTCTTTGTATTCGTGTGTAAATGAGTAGAGAATTGTAATTGTGTATGTGTGTGTGTGCGTCTCTGTGTGCCTGCCCAGAGTCTCGCTCACAACAGTGTATTGTTCACTGTCCTACAGATGCATAGATATACTGTATGTGACAGCAGGCTGTTGCTCTATGCCGAACAATACACACTCACAGATACTTAGAGCGATGCATTACACACACACACACACACACACACACACACACTATAAATCCAGGTACTTCTTCCCTTTATTTACTTTTGCTGTGAAGCCAATTCCCTCATCTTCCCGCTAAAGCGCTGTAAATGTATAATGGGACAAAGTGTGTGTCTCGTTCCAATTCCTCAGGTATTACATGATTAAATAAATGTCCCGGGTTTTTAACTAGGTATTTGCCTGTTGGGAAAATCTAGGGATTATGGTCCAGTATTATTTCAATATGAAAGGTCATTGATCATTCTCAGAGAAGTGGTTTTGTCTCTATGTCTCTCTGTCTCTCTGTCTCTCTGTCTCTCTGTCTCTCTCTCTCGCTCTCTCTCTCTCTCTCTCTCTCTCTCTCTCTCTCTCTCTCTCTCTCTCTCTCTCTCTCTCTCTCTCTCTCTCTCTCTCTCTCTCTCTCTCTCTGTCTCTCTCTGTGTGTGTGTGTGTCTCTCTCTCTCTTTCTCTCTGTCTCTCTCTCTGTCTCTATTTCTCTCTTTCTGTGTGTCTCTCTCTCTCTCTCTCTCTCTCTCTCTGTCTCTCTCTCTGTCTCTATTTCTCTCTCTCTCTGTCTCTCTCTCTGTCTCTATTTCTCTCTCTCGGTGTGTGTCTGTCTCTCTCTCTGTGTGTCTATCTTGCTCTCTCCTTCTCTTTCTCTGCGAAAAAAGGTCCAACAAAAACAAGACAGGAAAAACCTATTAACTCCCTATTCCTGGACATTGCCGTAAACATGGCTAATTGTTCCCTTCATTGTGTTGCTGCTCAGCTGAGTGGTGTGGCAGTGGAGAGGGCCGCACAGAAAGAGAGGGAAAGAGATAGAAGGGGAAGGGAGAGGGGGAGAGAGGGGGAGACAGAGAGAGGGAGAGAGGGAGAGAGGGGGAGAGAGGGAGAGACAGGGAAGGAGAGAGCAGGGCTTTTGTTGTGATTATTAATGGCCGTTTCACATGAACCTGCTCTAATAAACTCAACAATGGCCCAAAATCACCTGACTGATGAGTAGGATGTGGTAGCGGCAGTCGCAAGCGGATGGCCAGGCGTGGCCCTGGTAACGGTAACCGTTACAGGCACCGTACTGCCACCACCGCACCCTCCCTCCTGACCAAGATTAATGAAACTTCCATTGCTTTTAATTAGCACAGCTGTGGTCATCAATTATAACCCCCCTTCTACTTCCCCTCCCCCCAAATACAAATATTGTTATATTTTGGGGGAAATTCTTGATTTATATTATTGTGGTGGCCGGCGGAGTGAGATGAATGGGCCCCCATCATCGCCGTTCGCAGGGAGATGAAGAGTTGGAGCGGGGAGGAGATGGGGGGAGAGGAGGGAGGGTAATAAGATCAGCTGCAGTGGAGAGTATTGTATCATATTGTACAGTAGGGGACACAGTCATGTGAGAGGGAGGGAGAGTGAGAGCCGACCCTGATGCAGTGGAGTACATACACTGAGTGTACAAAACATTAGGAACACCTGCTCTTTCCATGACATAGACTGACCAGGTGAATCTAGGTGAAAGCTATGTATGATCCCTTATTGATGCCACTTATTAAATCCACTTCAATCAGTGTAGATGAAAGGGAGGAGACATGTTAAATAAGGATTTTGAAGTCTTGACACTTGAAACATGGATTGTGTATGTGTGCCATTCAGAGGGTGAATGGTCAAGACAAAAAATGTAAGTGCCTTTGAACGGGATATGGTAGTAGGTGCCAGGCGCACCGGTTTGTGTCAAGAACTGCAACGCTGCTGGGTTTTTCACATTCAACAGTTTCCAGTGTGTATCAAGAATGGTCCACCACCGAAAGGACATCCAGCCAACTTGACACAACTGTGGGAAGCATTGGAGTCAACAAGGGCCAGCATCCCTGTGGAATGCTTTCGACACCTTGTAGAGTCCATGCCCGATGAATTGAGGCTGTTCTGAGGGCAAAAGGGGGTGCAACTCAATACTAGGAAGGTGTTCCTAATGTTTTGTACACTCAGTGTAGAAGTGTGTATGTTTCATCAGTGTCTTACGTCAAGAGTGGCTTGAGTGTACACTACTTTGAGTATTAGCTATAATACAAACCATTTGTGTAATAATTTGCCCAATCATCAACTACAATGCCAACTGAAATCATCAGTAGCATAAGCCAAAATGCACCATAAATAAAGCAGCGTATTTGATCTTATCTAAGCCCTCATTGGGCTAGTTGGCTGAATGATTGATTGACATATACAGACTTCCTTATCTGCTCAGCATCAACTTTCGCATTCCCCATCTCTCTGTACAGTGTGCTGTACATTCTCCTCATTCCTATAGCACTACTTTTGACCAGAGCTGTATGGGCCCTGGTCAAAAGTAGTGCAGTATATAGGGAATAGGGTGCCATTTGGAACATAGCCTTTGTCTCTGTGTTGTGCTGAGCTGGTATGTGGCATTAGCTTAGCACGACTGGCCTGTCCCTGTGTTAATGAATGGAAACACAGCCCAGTGGAGCCGTAGCATTGCTAACCCAGCCAGCTACAGGCAGAAAGAAAAACATTTGTCACCATGTATCCACCGCACTCCCAGTTTCCATTTCAAATGAAACTTTATGACTCCTGACGTTTTTCTTCTTCTCTTCTCCAGGCTTGCTCTTTCCCCCACCGTGTCTGTTGCTCAGATTGGAGTTAGTGAGTGTGAGGTGTTAGCACAGGGTTTTTCTATGCACGTTGAGCTGTAGACAGGGATAGAATCTCTCCACTGTCATACTGTAGTTCTCTCTCTGAGAATGGTGCTATGGAATGGTGGTATCGCTCTCTGTATTTCTGACACTCTTTTTCAGTCAGAGTATTAGTGAAATAGATATTCAGTGTTATAGTGATTCATGTGGGTTATGTGTAGATGTGGAGGTCGGGAGATGTGCTCTGTTTTTCAACCTGTGTGTTTGTGGTGAAAGTGTGTGTGTGTTGGGTTTGTTGTGAGCCACCAGCCACCATTTGCCCTCTTGACTCCAGGGTGGGATCTGGGATGGGAAGATATTTCATGAGCACACACACACACACACACATACATACATGAACACACAAGCCCCACGCCCCTACGTCCACCAACCCACAGAATACAGCTCAAAACAGAAATAATGTTTTAAATGCAATCATTGTCAGGCCCAAACAATGTCATTTATCAAGGGAGCATTTGGGACTGTATAATAAGTTTCACATTATTAATACCATTTTTCATCCTCTGTCAGGCCTGTCTGATTTATGGAATGAATGTGATCTAAGGTGATCATTGAATTAGAATTCCAGTAATAAGAGAGGGAGAAAGAAGACCAGGTCTTTACTTCTGCCCAGACACACGCACGCACGCACACACACACACACACGCACGCACGCACACGCTCACACACGCGCACACACACACACACACACATACACACACACACACACCCACACGCGCACACACACACACACACACACACGAACGCACACACACACACACACGAACGCACGCACGCACACACCTACACCCGCACGCACACATACCCACACGTGAACGCACGCACACACACACACACCCACACACACACGCACGCACACACAGACACATCCATGTACACCCTCACACAGTCCCCCCCCCACATACACACACAACCAACCCTCCCAACCCGTTATGCTTTTGCTGTTTTGCCACAAAGCCAATTTGCTAAACAACCGTGGGCTAGACCGATACCGGCTTCATAATTTGAAGGGGGGAGAGAAAGGAGCGAGGCCCTTGTTAATTAGATAAGGGATAAAGCTCATTATTTAAAATGATATTGAGCCAAAAGTAAATATAAGTGGCCCCGTTAGAAGGCTTATAATGGGCCTGGATGGGGATGGGGCGTCGTTACAGCAGAACACAATGATTTACAGCTAGACGCTCTTTGATGTATAGACTTTACCTTTTTATTAAGCGAGTGTCGTCACGGTCCCCGGCTCACTCATTTCCCACTGTGTGTAATCAAAATCCATAGCCAGACGCTGTTGTCCCAATCCCAATATGTTCAGTTGAAAAAAATAACAACAACACAACAAATAGAAACAGAAATTCCTTTCAGATAATTTGAGTGGCAATAAAGAAAGTAGTGGATCATTTCTTTAATATTGGATCGAGGGTCTAACAGTAACAAGTCAACCTTTGGGCATTATTAGCCCCTCTCTCTCTGGTTCTATTGCATTAGCTTGTCTATCTGGGGTGTGTGATCTCTGTCATACATCATCCTCTTTGATTTCTGTTAGAGAGTGAGTTTCTCTTCTGTTCTAATCAGGTTGTGGAGTCTACCTCTGGTTTAAACACTCTAACACTTTAAATAGGAAGGGAGCAGAAAGTGGCTGCATTCCCAAGTGACACCCTAATCCCTATATAATGCACTACTTTTGAGCAGGGCCAATATGGATCTGGTCAAAAGTAGTGCACTATATAGGGATTAGGGTGCCATTTGAGAGACACCCAGTGTTTCCGTGTTGTTACCGTTGTTGACTCCAGCCCACAGGACTCTTTAATGCTTCCGCTCCCTCTCCGTAGTATTACCAGGGAATTTATGACAGAGTTCCACTGTATTCCTTAAAAGATAATTACATTCATCATCCCTTTTCCCTTGCTTTTGTGTACCTGAGAGCCGCACAATCGCGTCGGGAAAACATAAATATTTCGCCGACGCTACTGCTGGCAGGTGATCTTAATGAAATTCTAGGAGTGTAATTTGATTTACGAGCCGCTAATGTGGCCTGATATTAGAGAGAAACAGCACTGATATGGCTGCCTTGTGCTGTATTTAAGGGCTATCAGAAGCCCCAATAAAGAGCGTTGTGTCTTTACGGCTTTTAGCTGAGTTATTGTCGCAGATATTCATATCCATAGTAATTCTTCGCGGCGACGCAATTTAGTGCCGGCAATATATAAATACGGAGATAATAGTTAATTTGGGTGCGGATCCTCAGATTGCAGAGGCTTTAAATACCAAAAAGTTTGGACTAGGAAGCATCTGGAGGCTTTTTAAGTGCTGCTGATAGGTGCCGAGGGAGGCCTCTGACCTCTTGTTGTCACACAAATTAGGAGTAGGGGTGCTTTTCCGCCTTTTTGGTGGTTGGTTACCAGCCAAGGATGCCAGTGGGTTGCATTTTCTGCGCTTGATTTGCGATTTTGGGATGAAACATTTTGATTTACGGTCCAGTATTCATTAAATCCCCCCCCCCAAACACACACACACACGGACATACACATTTATCTTTCAAACCTCTCCTATCAACCATTTCTTTGTTCTTTACTGGAACTCTAGTTGTATGGTCAGCAGTGTGTGTGTGTGTGTGTGTGTCTCTGTGTGTGTGTGTGTGTGTGTGTATACAGTGGGGGAAAAAAGTATTTAGTCAGCCACCAATTGTGCAAGTTCTCCCACTTAAGATGAGAGAGGCCTGTAATTTTCATCATAGGTACACATCAACTATGACAGACAAATTGAGATTTTTTTCTCCAGAAAATCACATTGTAGGATTTTTTATGAATTTATTTGCAAATTATGGTGGAAAATAAGTATTTGGTCACCTACAAACAAGCAAGATTTCTGGCTCTCACAGACCTGTAACTTCTTCTTTAAGAGGCTCCTCTGTCCTGTATTAATGGCACCTGTTTGAACTTGTTATCAGTAGAAAAGACACCTGTCCACAACCTCAAACAGTCACACTCCAAACTCCACTATGGCCAAGACCAAAGAGCTTTCAAAAGACACCAGAAACAAAATTGTAGACCTGCACCAGGCTGGGAAGACTGAATCTGCAATAGGTAAGCAGCTTGGTTTGAAGAAATCAACTGTGGGAGCAATTATTAGGAAATGGAAGACATACAAGACCACTGATAATCTCCCTCGATCTGGGGCTCCACGCAAGATCTCACCCCATGGGGTCAAAATGATCACAAGAACGGTGAGCAAAAATCCCAGAACCACACGGGGGGACCTAGTGAATGACCTGCAGAGAGCTGGGACCAAAGTAACAAAGCCTACCATCAGTAACACACTACGCCGCCAGGGATTCAAATCCTGCAGTGCCAGACGTGTCCCCCTGCTTAAGCCCGTCTGAAGTTTGCTAGAGTGCATTTGGATGATCCAGAAGAGGATTGGGAGAATGTCATATGGTCAGATGAAACCAAAATAGAACTTTTTGGTAAAAACTCAACTCGTCGTGTTTGGAGGACAAAGAATGCTGAGTTGCATCCAAAGAACACCATACCTACTGTGAAGCATGGGGGTGGAAACATCATGCTTTGGGGCTGTTTTTCTGCAAAGGGACCAGGACGACTGATCCGTGTAAAGGAAAGAATGAATGGGGCCATGTATCGTGAGATTTTGAGTGAAAACCTCCTTCCATCAGCAAGGGCATTGAAGATGAAACGTGGCTGGGTCTTTCAGCATGACAATGATCCCAAACACACCGCCCGGGCAACGAAGGAGTGGCTTCGTAAGAAGCATTTCAAGGTCCTGGAGTGGCCTAGCCAGTCTCCAGATCTCAACCCCATAGAAAATCTTTGGAGGGAGTTGAAAGTCCATGTTGCCCAGCGACAGCCCCAAAACATCACTGCTCTAGAGGAGATCTGCATGGAGGAATGGGCCAAAATACCAGCAACAGTGTGTGAAAACCTTGTGAAGACTTACAGAAATGTTTGACCTGTGTCATAGCCAACAAAGGGTATATAACAAAGTATTGAGAAACTTTTGTTATTGACCAAATACTTATTTTCCACCATAATTTGCATATAAATTCATTAAAAATCCTACAATGTGATTTTCTGGAATTTTTTTCCTCATTTTGTCTGTCATAGTTGATGTGTACCTATGATGAAAATTACAGGCCTCCCTCGTCTTTTTAAGTGGGAGAACTTGCACAATTGGTGGCTGACTAAATACTTTTTTTCCCCACTGTATGTGGGTGCTGGCCTGCTTGTGCTTGTGTGCGTTAATGTGTGTATTTCCCACCGTTGAGCTATGGCTCATAATAAAAACAGGCAATAACAGGGACACCTCACTGGGACCTGGCCTTTATTCCTCCCCCTCTCCCCCTCTCTCTCCCCACCCAGCCCTCCCTAAGTTATGGGCTGAATAACCACGGAACAATATTAAGATAACATTTCCTGATTGTTTGTCAGGCAACGAGGCACCTTCACCTCGCTTTCATCACGTCCACCATGTTCATTAAATTTACAATTTGTATTTGCCCTATAGCGGGATAAACAGGAGCTTATCTGATGCGTCTTTTATTCTTTATTTCATTATCTTTTCTTCCCCCTCTCGGGATTGAAGGTAAATATAAATCCACAGTAGCATCGCTGTGGTGCTGGGGTCTTGTTTGTATTGCAGTCATACTGTGTGTGTGTGTGTGTGTGTGTGTGTGTGTGTGTGTGTGTACGCACTAGCCCTCTCTCTCTATCAGAAGAGGCCTTGCGACTATTCTCCTGAAAACACCGCTCTGTACTACGTTTTTACTACTCTTGTATACTCGAGAGGGGGCGGTTGTATTTCTCTATCGACGACTCAGTTAATAGTTAACATCGTACACCACTTAGAAGTGTGACATTAAAATGTGGAATCCAAAGAAATCATTCCTGTGAACTCTGCCTTTTCACAAATCATTATTGTATTCAGACTTCAAGCTTCCACTATCAAGCTGCCTCACACTACAGAAACAGGAGGTAGACTCCTGCTCCTATGTGCCGACCCAGCTCGTACAAGCCAAGGTTCGTGCAAGACTACTTACTTACACCACTGTGGTACAGGGTGTGTTCACTAAAGACGTTGCAGTGGTCGACATGCAGAACACACACCTAGCCACACTGTGTGAGAGGTTGGAAGGTAGATGACTGCCCATTTGAATGGTAAACCAGCTCCGTCCAGCCAACTGATTTGATTACCTTCAAAGCCCATTAACCATAGACTACTAGAGCCTTGGAAAGCACGTGCAGGGCACAAGAGCGATGGTGTCTCGTCATGCTATTGTTCAACCTGGGAACGAGCTTGTCGTCAGTTGACTTTGTGTACGCTAATGGAAAATAACGAAGCCGGGACGGTGTACTCAGGAAACAGTCACCCAAAGGATTCTAATATTTTCTGAATGTTTTAACAAACACTCTTTAATTTGGTTTCAATCGACTCCCGCAGAAGAAATCTTCTGGCCTCATGCACGCACGCATACAAACACACAAGTTTTGGTCAACTTTAAAGTTATCCACAGTCTTCGACTCGTAATGTCTGGGACAGCTCAAGGCCAAATGATTTAATGTTCATTCTGCTAATTTAGCCTGGATTTAAGCTGACGGGCGAGAGAGGATGATCCATTCTGACCCTACTGACCCTACTGAGTGCTGTCATGTTTCTCCCTCTAGGTAATCTTTCGCTCTCACACACACTCTATTTTGCATGTGAAAATGCTCTCCTGACAGTTGCATATCAGATGGATTCTCTCTCTTTCCCCCCCCATCTCCCCTTCACTAAATAAACAACAGTCTTCACTTTGAAGTTGTCAGTTTGGCTGGAGAGGAGAGTTGGCCTCTCTCTCTCTCTCTCTCTCTCCCTCTGCTCCCCTCTGGAGTGTGAGAATATGGCGGAGACTTTTCTCTGACTGACTGGTCACCCTAACGGGAGGGACCTCTGGAGCATTGTCTACCAGACTTCACAGCATCTGACTTTTAGGAAAGCTATGACCTGTCTATACATTTTTGCGCCACATGTCCTGTTGTCAGTGAATTGTGTCGCGTAAGTAAAATAGGGTTAGTGGAAGTAAGTTACTGACTCACACACACAAAAACACACACACACACACACACACACACACACACACACACACACAATCCTATCCCAGTGACTACCTTGCCACATGGGGGCAGTAGTGCAGAGAGGCTTCACATGGGATGGTCTCAGATGAGCTTCATTTGCCATCAGTGGAAGTGTATCCTGCAGATCCACACAATGTATGTGTGAGAGGTATGATAATGAATGACAGTATAGGAATAAAGACGAGAGCTTACAGGGAAGAGGCCCACCTGGCTATTTGAATAAATCTGCATGGGATGCCAATCATTTAGTTGCTTCAGGATCAGAGGAAAGAGAGAGACAGAGGGAGAGTGTGTGTGTGTGTGGACGTGTTTAACTATACTTGTGGGGACTAGAAGTCCCCACAAGAATAGTAAACTAACAGCAATTTGACCAACTATTGTTAAACCCCCTAGAAATAGCATTTTAGTGTTAAGGTTAGAATTAGGGTTAGGGTTAGTTTTAGGGTTAGGGTTAGGAGCTAGGGCTGGGGTTAAGGTTAGGTTTTCGGGTTAAGGTTAGGGTTAGGGTTAAGGTTAAGGTTAGGGTAAGGGTTAGGGGTTAGAGAAAATAGTATTTTGAATGGGACTGACTTGTGTGTCCCCACAAGGTTAGTTGTACAAGACTGTGTGTGTGTGTGTGTGTGTGTGTGTGTGTGTGTCTGTGTGTGTGTGTGTGTGTGAATACCAACACAATTGCACTCCTTGTCGTCATGTGTAATTGAGATCTAAGGAGTGCCTGTTAATTTGCTTGATGTGGAAACCCGATGAGCAGCAATCACAACAAAAATCTAATTGTATCTAACAAATAGGAGAAAGGCCTCCTGTTTCTTACCTCTCTCTCATCCTCTTTTCACCTCTCTCTCTGTCTCACTCTCTCTCTCTCTCTCTCTCTCTCTCTCTCTCTCTCTCTCTCTCTCTCTCTCTCTCTCTCTCTCTCTCTCTCTCTCTCTCTCTCTCTCTCTCTCTCTCAATTCAATTTCAATTTAAGGGCTTTATTGGCATGGGAAATGTATGTTAACATTGCCAAAGCAAGTGAAGTAGATGGTGAACAAAAGTGAAATAAACATAAAAAATTAACAGTAAACATTACAATCAGAAGTTCCAAAATAATAGACATTTCAAATGTCATATTATGTATATATACAGTGTTGTAACAATGTGCAAATAGTTAAAGTACAAATTGTAAAATAAATAAACATAAATATGGGTTGTATTTACAATGATGTTTGTTCTTCACTGGTTGCCCTTTTCTTGTGGCAACAGGTCACACATATTGCTGCTGTGATGGCACACTGTGGTATTTCACCCAGTAGATAAGGGCATTTATTAAAATTGGGTTTGTTTTCGAATTCTTTGTGGATCTGTGTAATCTGAGGGAAATATGTGTCTCTAATATGGTCATACATTTGGCAGGAGGTTAGGAAGTGCAGCTCAGTTTCCACCTCATTTTGTGGGCAGGATTTTGTATACAAGGATTTTCCAAAGGTTACTGTTGACACATATCCCACGATAGCTTTGGGGTTAAATTTGTCTCCACTTTTGTGGATTGGGGTGATCAGTCCTTGGTTCCAAATATTGGGGAAGATGCCAGAGCTAAGGATGATGTTAAAGAGTTTAAGTATAGCCAATTGGAGTTTGTGGTCTGTATATTTTATAATTTCATTGAGGATACCATCAACACCACAGGCCTTTTTGGGTTGGAGGGTTTGTATATTGTCCTGTATTTCATTCAATATAATTGGAGAATCCATTGGGTTCTGGTAGTCTTTAATAGTTGATTCTATTTGATTCATATTTGCACAACAGCATGTGAAATTTATTGTCAATCAGTGTTGCTTCCTAAGTGGACAGTTTGATTTCACAGAAGTGTGATTGACTTGGAGTTACATTGTGTTGTTTAAGTGTTCCCTTTATTTTTTTGAGCAGTGTATTATTCAGTTCCTTTGGCTTTGATGCCTCATGATTTGAGTATTGCTCTGTTCAAGTAGACTGTGATTTTGCTGTGGTCTGATAGGGGTGTCAGTGGGCTGACTGTGAACGCTCTGAGAGACTCTGGGTTGAGGTCAGTGGTAAAGTAGTCTACAGTACTACTGCCAAGAGATGAGCTATAGGTGTACCTACCATAGGAGTCCCCTCGAAGCCTACCATTGACTATGTACATACCCAGTGTGCGACAGAGCTGCAGGAGTTGTGACCCGTTTTTGTTGGTTATTTTGTCATAGTTGTTTCTAGTGGGGCATATGGGGGTGGGAATGCTGTCACATCCAGGTAGATGTTTGTCCCCCTGTGTGCTGAGAGTGTCAGGTTCTTGTCCAGTTCTGGCATTTAGGTCGCCACAGACTAGTACATGTCCCTGGGTCTCTCTCTCCCTCTCTCTCTCTCTCTCTCTCTCTCTCTCTCTCTCTCTCTCTCTCTCTCTCTCTCTCTCTCTCTCTCTCTCTCTCTCTCTACCTATTTCTATCTCTCTACCTATTTCTATCTCTCTGTTGCTGTCTCTCATATACCTCTCTGTTCCTAGATTTCCTTATCCCTTCAATCTTCCCTCTACCTCTACCCCCCTCCCCCCACTCTCTCTCTTGCTCTCTCTACCTCCCTCTGTCTCTGGCCTGTTTAGAGGCAGTAGGCTGTATGCATATGTATGGGGCTAGACTGTGGATCGTGACGGGATCTGACACGCGGAGACAAGATCAAAGAGCTCCATCTGATCTGGTGAAAATAGACGCAAAACCTCCTCTCATCCATACAAAACCCCCACTGATCAGTCTACTGCAAGCACCATTCCTCCTCAGCTCAGCCTCAGCCTCACACAGAGATATATACACACACACACACACACACACACACACAAACACAAACACACAGACACACACAGAAAGAGGCAGGCGGAAAAAGAGGCCCATATCGAGGCCTAGCACCCGATTGCGCTCCACAATAAACAATGGCCCCGTTTAGCTCATAAAACAGGAGTGTTGTGCATAATGTTCACAATAAAATATAGCATCTCTTCACTCATGTTATTTACCTCTCCCCCGGTGGGCGACTGGCTGTTCCATAAATACGAGAGAGATAGAGGGAATGAGAAACACATATATCTATCGCCAGGTCTTTGGCAAATCACGGCATGAGCGAATGAACGGGAGGATTTTCAATATGCCTGCGAGATTAGGCCAAGGCGATAAAGACGCCATTTTAGAATGTGTGTTTGAGTGCTCGTGGTAAATGATGTTGAAGCTGCCGTTTCGTAAGACTGAGATGATAGTGTGACGTCACAGACGTTTCTGTGTGCGAGATAGATTCATCGTCTTTGAATGTAGATTGATGTGTAAGGCAAGCACGTGTGTGTGTCTCTCTCTCTCTGTCCCTCTCGCTCTCTCTCTCTCTCTTACACCCCCTTTCTCCCCCTTTCTCTCTTTCTACCCCTCCTTCTTTCCCCCCTCTCTCCATAAGGAAAATGTATGAGTTTGAATTATTGATTTTGACACATGTTCCACGGTGCTAGAAGTCATTATTTGTTCAGGTGAGTGTCAACATGGCGTGCTATGAAACAGATACCAGAGGCATTAAACAACGCTATCAGACCTTAAAGACACCCTCCTCCCTAAAATAACACGCTCTCACGAGTCTCGGCACTAGACAAATGCTCCCGAAAATCTGACTTCATTTGTTTATGGCGCGCACATTTTTCATTCTCCAGCTAGGCAAAATTATTATGCCGGCCTAAAGATTAATTTGACCGCAGGGTATTCTATTGTTTTTACTAATGAGTGTTGCTTGTAGCTTAATAAAACCGCTATGAATCTGGGACTGAGCACCCAATTCTAAACTGGAAGCATCTAGGCCTATGTACTGTTGGTCTCTATAGAGAAAAGGTCTTCGTGATCAACCGTGTTTCATGTCATCGCACAAAGACTGGCACGTAGGTTAGAGGAACAGAGGGAAAGAAAGATACAAGGGAGAGATGGTTAGTGAGAAAAGGAAACAGGGTTTTAAGAGATGGCATGAAGAAAGATGAGTAAAAAGAGGAATAACAGAGATTTACATTTTAGTCATTTAGCAGACGCTCTTATCCAGAGCGACTTACAGTTAGTGAGTGCAAACATTTTTCATACTGGCCCCCCGTGGGAATCGAACTCACAACCCTGGCGTTGCAAGCGCCATGCTCTACCAACTGAGCTACAGGAGGCTACAGGATGGCGGGATAAAGGAATGGTAGGAGGTAAAGTGTGGTCTAGCTTGCCCTGATTAAGTGGTGTGAGACCCCTGTACAGATCAACTCTATTCTCCCCAATGGCCCATTGTGTGTGTGTGTGTGTGCATGCGCTGTGTGCATGCATGTGTGTGTGTGTGTGTGTGTGTGTTTGGACTGTAACAGAATTTCTCCAGTCCTCTGGGCCCTGGCGCAAAGCAGAGAATAAATGGTGGAGGTGGCAGGCCCGGACAGAAAAATCAATGCCTGCTTATACAGACATGACACGCCAGGAGCCCCAGCAATCTGTGTGTGTATGCGTGTGTTCTCCTGTATGTGTGTGTGTGTGTGTGTATATGTGTGCATATGTGTGCGCGTGATTGTGTGTGTGTGTTCTCCTGCATCCTCCCTTCCCTACCTTACAGGCTTGGGTTTCTACCTTTTACCTCAGCTTTGGGACTAAATAACTCTGTTCTTTTTTCCCTCCCTCCCTCCCTCCCTCCCTCCCTCCCTCCCTCCCTCCCTCCCTCCCTCCCTCCCTCCCTCCCTCCCTCTCTTGTAGGAAGTTTGAGTGTGATCTGTGCGACCGATCGTTCAGTGAGAAGTGGGCTCTGAACAACCACATGAAGCTGCATACGGGAGACAAGCCCCATAAGTGTGCCTGGCCCGCCTGCCACTACGCCTTCCTCACTCTGTCTGCCATGAAAGACCACTACAGGACACACACAGGTGAGATGCAACACGCACACACACACACACGGATACACACACACACACACACAGACACACACACACACACATTGTCTACTGTACTGTACACACACACCTCATGTCTCCTAGACACACACACACCTCATATACACACCTGTGATCTGACGCAACCCAATACCGTCAATAACTAACTACTACATGTCACATTATTGTCTAGTGTACTACATGTCCATACAGGTGAGACACATCACACTTCAGGATACCTACCTACAGTACATACATATACTGAGAGTAAGAATCAGTCAGAAATGAACAAAGTGCCTGTTTGGTGTTTTCCTTAGGTGTCAGTCCGTCAGTCAATCAGTCATGTCCTACAGTCTGCTCCTTGACCCCCTTTTAAGTCAATGACAAAAGCTAGCGGAAGGCAGGCCGGCAGGCAGCGGGCTGGTCTTGGTATGACAGGCTGAGTGAGCGCTAGCAGGAGAACAGTCCATCCGTCATGCGGGCCCCTCTCACAGGGGCTTTGATGTTATTTTAAATGTGTTGGAACAGTGATGTAACGGCAAGGCGCCGCCGACATAATTATACCTTTTTTATTTTCATTTGTTTCCCCGAGAACCGTCGTTCGCCGTCAGCCGGGGCCGACCGTCACTCTGCTCCAAGCACCTAGGTGTCACTTGCTGAGACAGGGAGGGTAGGGGAAGAGAGAGGGGGAGGAGGGAGGGAGAGATGGAGAGGGAGGCAGAGAGAGAGGGAGGGAGTGAATGAGAGGCTGAGAGAGAGAGAGCTGGAGAGATAGGTGGAGAATGAGAGAGAGAGAGAGAGAGAGAGAGAGAGAGAGAGAGAGAGAGACGAGAGAGAGAGAGACGACTGAGAGAGAGAGAGACGAGAGAGAGAGAGAGAGAGAGAGAGAGCGCGAGAGAGAGAGAGACGACTGAGAGAGAGAGAGAGAGAGACGACTGAGAGAGAGAGAGAGAGAGAGAGAGAGAGAGAGAGACGACTGAGAGTGACTCATGGCCCTGATTAGTGACACCCAAAAAGCTAACTCAATTTACAGCTCCATGATGCAACACTTCTATTAATGGGCAGACGGGGGGTGACAGCGGCAGACATTGCCGTATCATTGCAATCCCATTCCAGCACACTGGCGGGCTGACACACTCTAAAATATGATCGGCGTGTGTGATCTGTTTGAACGTTAAAAATGGGCTCCTTCACAAGGGTAAGCTGCAATACTAATAAAATAAGTAGGAAACTAAAAGTTGAACTAATCACTCTCGGTGACATATAGCTGTTAGTAATTGGGGAGATCTCTGTTACGTGTCTGGGGTGGGTTATGTGTGTAGCGGGCAGGATGGGGATAGATCGGTCCACTGGTGGGGGGTGTTGAGGAAAGTAGCGTGTGCCTACGTTTGAGTGTGTGTGTCAGCATAGATACCCAAGATAATTTAGGGCCCAAGAGAATGTAGCGCAACAATTAAGGTGTTTGAATAGTAGTTAGCTACACTATTATGTATAAAGCTGTTGTGCAAACAGTGTTTGAGAAATGGAATTCTGTCTTTATATAGTGTATGTTCTCAGTCCTGTTTGGACTCTAATATTTTTATGTTTTCGTTGTGACGAGACAATTAAACTCTATAAAACACACACTTGTGCTGCTACCATTTCTCTGACTGTGGCTGTGACATGAGCCCTAGTGAGGGACTTCCTACTTTCCCTCTGTGTGTGAACACCTCCCGCTCCTGGGCCTGCAATCATGTCTCCAACTGGATTCATTGTTCAGGGGCTGATTTGTGTGTTTTCTATGTTAATCACTCTCCTCACACCCCCAATGTCTGAGCTGAGGAGGAAGAGGAGGAGGAGGAGAGGGGGGGGTTAGGAGGAGGGGAGGTAGCGTCAGCCGCCAGGGTCATTTGTAACGGCTGATGAATGAGCGACTCAAATAAATAAATAAATCAAACATGTCCCAACCCGCCCCAGCCTTTTCCCCAGCCCCTCCGCAGAGGGACCGGCAGTGCCGTCGCCGCGACAGGGCCACAATTGATTTCCTCATTGCCTCAGTTTGTCGCTTAATCTGGCGATATGCTGATAAATCTTTGCTCTTTGTCAATTAATTTCCCTGAGAAATGAGGCCCAAAATGGCGAGCACATCAATACAGCGAGCGGATTCTGTGTCAAAAATTAAGCTGTAAAATTAATTGCCCTCCCATCCACAACCCTGCTAAAACATAACTAATGAGGGAGGCAATTATAGCTGCATGCAGACTCCTCCGGGGTTATTTCAAACACAGACATAGGTGTCGGGCACACACACTCATATATCAAATCACATTTTATTTGTCACATGCTTCGTAAACAACAGGTGTAGACTAACAGTGAAATGCTTATCTACGGCCCTTCCCAACAATGCAGAGAGAAAGAAAATAGAGAAATAATAGAAAAGTAATATCATATAATAATACAAGTAATAATAACTACACCATGAATAACAATAACTTGGCTTATATACACAGGGTATCAGTATCGAGTCGATGTGCAGGGGTACGAGGTAATATGTGCAGTACATATAACTAGGAATAAAGTGACTAGACAACAGGATAGATAATAAACAATAGCAGCATATGTGATTCAAAAACGCACACACACACACACGTGCAAATAGAGGTGGTATATTTTGACTTCAAAGTACTTTTAATAAGTCTTGCAATAAGTGGGAGTACCAGAAGAATAAGAACAAAGAATAGTATTGAACTGATAAAATGTTCTATGAGCGTACATGAGAGATGAGGGCGGCAGGTAGCTTAGTGGGTAAGAGCGTTGTGCCAGTAACCGAAAGGTCGCTGGTTCTAATCCCCGAGCCGACTAGGTGAAAAATCTGTCGATGTGCCCTTGAGCAAGGCACTTAACCCTAATTGCTCCTGTAAGTCGCTCTGGATAAGAGCGTCTGCTAAATGACCAAAAATAAAATAAAAAAATAATGAGCTTTAACTGGCCACTGTGAGTGACTGTATGTAATCTGGGGTGCGTTTTGTGTGTGAGTGTGTGTTTGTCTGATCTGTGTTATGTTCTGTGTGAGTCTCCATGAGCGAGTTGCGAGTGCTCAGTATCTTTAGCCTGCTGGAGCCCCTGGTGTTGACAGGGCCCCGTCACTGCCCCGTCCCCCACCAACCCCGTCCTCCCCTCGGCCATCAGAGGGCTCACCGCCATCGAACGGCAGATGAAAAGCACACATGTAATTTATCGCCACCGTTTCCTCCTCCAGAATAATTGTGGCGACCGCGACTGGGCGCGGGAATCGATGGCTATGGATTTTTCTGTGGTGGGGTCTTGTAGCATGGGGCATAATGAGAGATGGAAGGGCGACGGGTGGAATCAGGGGGTGAGGGGAGAAGGGGAAGAGGGGGCTGTTATTCTGATAGGAACTGAGGAGGAGGCAGATCTAACGCTCCCCTAACAGTCTGCTAACATTCTCCTAATATTCTCTTAACGTTCCCCTAACGTTCCCCTAATGTTGTCCTGAAGGTTTCAATGCCGACAAGGAGAAAGAGAGGAAGAAGTGCATTTTTAAAAGCCAAAAGATTTTATAATTCCCAGAATGAACAAATAGGAATCCTCTAAAGCTAAGGAAAAAGCACCTATTTAAGATGGGTGTTTTTCTCATCTTAAGTGGCACTGCATTAGAACACTCCTCACAGTCGAGTGGGTTTAAATGGGTGTAATACGGGTAATAGGAGGCTCCTCTCTCTCTGTGGATTCAATGAAAGCTGTTATCCGAAGTGAAAAACACTGCTTTCCCTCTGCATGAAGTTGTCACCTCGATGCATTATCAATGCACAGTGAAAGTTCAAACTTTGGGATTGAGACGAGCAGTTACGTGACGTGTGTGTGTGTGTGTGTGTGTGTGCTTGCTTGCGTTCGCGCTAGCGTGCATGTGCTGCATGTGTCCGTGTGTGTGTGTATGCGTGCGTGGATGCATGCCTATGTATGTATGTGTGTCTGTGCTACTGTACCCACATGAAAAAAGACTTTTTTGCGGACATTACTGAAGTATTTACTACTGTGTTTTTTTGCTGATAATACTGCAGTATTTACTATATTATACTACCGAACTCTATAGTCAACTGTAGTCTTTTTTTCATGTGGGTAGCTACAGCATGTGCCTTCTGTCCTGGAGGCAGACAGGCCAGAGCTCTGCAGACTAATCAGAGCTCTCCCCTGCTGAGTGGAGCTGGTGTAATTAACAATGGGCAGCAACAGGCTAGCACTGAGACACAGCACCATACTAAGCCCCTAGATCGCTATATCTACTAAGCTAAAAAAATAAGTTGTTTTATCACATACACCGGATAGGTGCAGCCATAGTAGTACGGCGCCCCTGGAGCAAATTAAGGTTCAGTGCCTTGCTCAAGAACACATCGACAGATTTTTCACCTTGACGGCTCGGGTTTTTGAACCAGCAACCTTTCGGTTACTGGCCCAACGCTCTAACTGTTAGGCTATCTGCCGCCTAACATATGGAATTGTTTTAAGGTGGTCATAAAATGTATAATTTAGCCATTTTATTTAGAATTTTAGGATCCCTGTAGGTATAAAAAAAGATATATACAAAAATGATTTGATAAAACATTGAATATGGCATTTACTGCTAAAGCCCATAGAAACGCATTGAATTAGACATTTATTTGTACATGGCAAAACAGACAGTCCAAAAATGTATCATAAGGAATAAGGTTTTGAAGTGTCTGTCCTATATCTGAGAGATATAAGGTAGCTTAGTGGGTAAGAGCGTTGTGCCAGTAACCGAAAGGTCGCTGGTTCTAATCCCCGAGCCGACTAGGTGAAAAATCTGTCGATGTGCCCTTAAGCAAGGCACTTAACCCTAATTGCTCCTGTAAGTCGCTCTGGATAAGAGCGTCTGCTAAATGACTAAAATGTAAATGTAATATAAGAAAACTAAACTTTTGTTAGACCCATGTTTGGTCACATTATTCGTGGCACATTTTACCCCCTATGCACTTTTTGGCATTTTTACAGCCCGATACTGGGTCACCTTCAGATGACTCCCCTGAAGCTTGTGTACGTCGTAGAGCAGAACAACCAACACCTTTGGTCTCGCCTTTCGGAATTCGTGACATATTAGTTCTAATGGTTCGGTCTGGATAGTTGGTTCGTGACAGGGAGTTCAGACAACTGCCGTAATGCTTGTTGATGTCATAGAGCCAAACAATCGACACTGTTTTAAACATCTCTTATACTGGCTATAGACCATCACCTGGGTCCTGTTCAGTAGGGAGGAAACGTTTTGAAATGTTTTAAAAGGGGGAGGTACAATCTGAACTGGACGCATAAGAACACAGATGTTTTGTTGTCCGTTGTGAAACGTTTTGTTGTCCGTTGCAAAACGTTTTGCATTTCATGCAAATAAATACTCATACTGATGATCCAGTGTCCTCAGAGTCATGTTTGTGTTACGATCAGCCTGCCTACACACCTCTCCTCCTCTTCCTCTTCCTCCTCCTACTGTGTCTGTGCTGAGAGAGAGAGAGAGAGAGAGAGCCATCAGGCTGTTAATGACAGATCCAGATGCAGGGGAAGAGGGAGAGCGAGGAAGCGCACTGCGTAGTAAAAAACCCACTGGAGTGATCAGCTCAGCCCCATCTGGAAGGCATCGGACAGAAATGAAGTTGTATAAAACCATCCCATTGATAATAAAGCTAATTTTTATGGCTCTGACAAGTATGTAATTATGTTCAGTGGTGCTTTTCACAGTCAATAAACCACACTGGCAATTTCCGTCCCATTTGACATATTTACATGGATACATTTGATTGGAGGAATTAGTTAACTTTGAGAGCCTTGATGGATATACACTAGTGACCTGTGACTTTTCCCTCTGATTTCATCTGTTAACAAACACCCTTTCTCTCTCTCTCTCTCTCTCTCTCTCTCTCTCTCTCTCTCTCTCTCTCTCTCTCTCTCTCTCTCTCTCTCTCTCTCTCTCTCTCTCTCTCTCTCTCTCCTCTCTCTCTCTCTCTCTCTCTCTCAATCCCTCCGCTTTCTCATTCTGTCCCTACTCCTTCTTCCTCTGTTGACTCTGTAATGTTCTCTGACCCCCTCCTTCCCGCCCCCCTACAGGAGAGAAGTCCTTCCTGTGTGACCTCTGTGGTTTTGCGGGTGGCACGCGACACGCCCTCACCAAACATCGGCGCCAACACACAGGTGAGCTGCACATATCCAGCGTCTAACGCACACACACACGGTCGTCAGTGCTGCTACTATTTATTATTATTTATCAAAGCTGCTCAACCATGTCACTATTATTTCTGTCACACACACACACACACAGTCTGACATGTTGCTGTCGGTGGTAGACATGTGTAGTAGTATGGATGACTGAATCTGAGATTTTTAATTTCGGTTATCATTTCACCATGTCATTCTATCGCTTAGGAAAATAGCATTTTTCAGATATGCCGTCAATAACAAGTGCTTTTTGGAAATTGGGAAAGTGAAACAAATCCTGTTCTTAACCATTTGTCTGGCAGGCGCCCAAAAATCAAGCATCTCGTTATAAATATTCATTTAGATATTCATAATTATTTTTGTTTTGCTGTCGCATTTTGACAGTCATTTACATTTACCCAACACTCTTACTTTTTGTCCTCTCTTGTCCCCTGTTGACAAGTGTCAATTCCAATAATTACATCTCGACATTCTATTGTCGGACACACTGTCCAGACTACAGGTGTCATCATTGAGTGTCTCTTTTTCAGATCAGAGCTGGGTTCAAATAGGATTTGAAGTCCTTTCAAATACTTTAGTTGAGTGGGTCTCAACTGGTTTTGCCTCGGGACCCAAATTTAACCAGGTTGTCTCAGTCACGACCCAATATTCGCATCGCGAAAAAGAATCGGCAAAATACAATCTGTAAAAAAAATTGTTATGCTATGTTGTTAGTAAATGTATCAATTATATGACAAGGGAACAACATTCCCAGATCTTTCATTGACAATATTAACAATTCTCCCATATTATTGATGAAGAATGTTAATAAACTCACTGGTTTGTGACCACAAAACCAACCAATATAGCACTACTAATAGCTATGTATTGAAAATACTGTGATTGAAGAAAAACATTTCAGAGATTAAAAATTGTTCATTATAATTTCTACACACTTTCTACCTGGTTTAAGTCGTTTAAGTTCAGACTGTTTTCCCCCCATAAAAAATATAATATTTTTTTACTCAGACACCCATGACCCATTGAGAATCGCTGCTTTAGGTGGCTTTGATTGAGCTTGCCTGGCACAATAGAATCATTGGAATAGTCGCAAAATTGCAAACCCCGCTCACCTGGCAATCCAGGCAGGCTAAAGCAAATGCTCAAAAGTATTTGATAGATTTGAACTACTTTCCTACTAGCACTGACTTTGCTGATAACTACTTTGTTAAGGGGAAAATGTACTTGCTACAATTGTGATATGTTGTTGTCTCACCTAGCTATGTTAAGCTGAATGCACTAATTACATTATAGTCATTTTAGCAGACGCTCTTATCCAGAGCGACTTACAGTTATATACTGCGAATACTGGTCCCCCGTGGGAATCGAACCCACAACCCTGGCGTTGCAAGCGCCATGCTCTACCAACTGAGCTACACGGAACTAATGTAAGTCACTCTGGATAAGAGCATCTGCTAAAAGATGAATATGTCAAATGTAAATGTCTGCGTTAGAGTGAGCTTCCACTAGAGACGGACAGTGATTCTGTATTTCTCTCTGTCCATCTGTCCGTCTTTCTGTCCACCCGTCCTTATCTTCCCTGTCTGTCTCTCTGTCCCCCAGGAGAACGGCCCTTCAAGTGTCAGCTGTGCGGCTTCGCCTCCACCACCCAGTCCCACTTGACCCGCCACAAGCGCGTGCACACAGGGGAGAAGCCCTACCGATGCCCCTGGTGCGACTACAGGTACCGGCTCATTGTGCTCGCCCACGCATGGAAGGACAGATGGCAGGGTTGATGGCAGGGGTTGATGGGCAGGAGGACTGGGGGTCTAATCACACACACACACACACACACACACACACACACACACACACACACACACACGGTCTGATCTCCCACAGGCTTCATCATCTCATCTCATCACTCTGCTATCATCAGCAGGCTACAGCAGCCAGCCACTGGCAGGTGTCATTAAAACACCATCACAGACCATCAGTAATTACACAGGAAATTGTCGGTGAAATTGGAAACACTTTTGGCAACGTTGCACATCTCCATCTCGCTTCTCTTCCTCTTCTTCATCCTCTTCCTCCCCCCCCCCCTCAGGTGTGGTGGAAGGAAGTGTGAAAGGAATGCTCCCGGAATTGGTTTTAGATAAACAAAAATGACATGGACAGGCTGTTTGTTGGGTTTGCTCTATAAGGAGCTGTAAGGCTGTTAGAATTGGAATTAACTCTTCAGATACTCTAGCCTGAAAAACTGAAGAAAGATTATCAAGGTTCATATCTTTAGGAACATCAGAGGATAGCTTAGAAACACTTTGGCTACAAGTTACTCTACCATGGTGAAGCTTGTCTTCTGCAGAAAGGTTATGGGTTAGCATGTGAGGTGTTATATCATATTTCACTTATTTATACAAATTTTTCACTCAATTCACATTCTATTTATCAAGGAAGAGTAGTATTTGACGTTTAAAAGCACTGTGGGGAGGCAACAGAGGGAACCAGACCAACTGTTCTTCTAGCTGATACCAAATGATCGTTACAGATTGTGGCAAATAAAACAGCAAATTAGAAGACCAATTAACATTTTTGGTTTGGCCCCCTTGGGTACGCAGGGCAGAGGGAGGGGTTGGAGGGGAGAGGGGAGCAGCTCGCAACCCCTGCTGGGTTCCTAATGTGTGTAGGAAGAATTGAACACGGGCACCAGGCATTCATGAGGGGCCTAACTCTGTGCTCCGCTCTTCCACCCTGAATACATTTGTAAACCTCCAATGGCTCAATGGCTAAATGTCTCAATGGTTCAATGACTTCACACGAATAAGGATGTGCTAGTCAAGGCACTGTCAACATTTGACCGTGAACAGGATATCTCGGGCTATATAGAATTTGATATACCGTTATAACATTTATTGTTTTGCTACTTATAATTATATTATATTTATAATTATATTTGAATTCATTTACTATACTGAACAAAAATATAAACTCAACATGCAACAATTTCAACGATTTTACTGAGTTACAGTTCATATAAGGAAATCAGTCAATTGAAATAAATAAATTAGGCCCTAATCTATGGATTTTACGTGACTGGGCAGGGGCACAGCGATGGGTGGGCCTGGGAGCCAGGCTCACCGACTGTGGAGCCATGCCCAGCCAATCAGAATTAGTTTTTCCCCACAAAAGGGCTTTATTACTGACAGATAAATACTCCTCAGTTTCATCAGCTGTCCGGGTGGCTTGTCTCAGACGATCCCGCAAGTGAAGAAGCTGGATTTGGAGGTCCTGGGCTGGCGTGGTTAATGTTGTCTGCGGTTGTGAGGCCGGTTGGACATACTGCCAAATTCTCTAAAACGACGTTGGAGGCTGCTTATGGTAGAGAAATTAACATTCAGTTCTCTGGCAACAACTCTAGTGGACATTCCTGCAGTCAGCATGCCAACTGCATGCTCCCTCAAAACTTGAGGAATCTGTGGCATGGTGTTGTGTGACAAAACTGCACATTTTAGAGTGGCCTTTTATTGTCCCCAGCACGAGGTGAACCTGTGTAATGATCATGCTGTTCAATCAGCTTCTTGATATGCCACACCTGTCAGGTGGATGGATTATCTTGGCAAAGGAGAATTGCTTACTAACAGGGATGTAAACAAATTTGTGCACAACATTTGAGAGAAATACGCTTTTTGTGTGTATGGATCTTTTTTCTGGGATCTTTTATTTCAATTATTTTGTTCAGTATACTGTATATAGTGTAATCTTATATTGGTATAAAATAGTAGATGTGTCGCTGACATCTATCTTATTTACCTTATCCTCAAATGAATGTCAAATATAACCTTTTTAATTGTATTGTTGAAAGTTCAAACAATTATGGTTGGAAGATGCAGGTAATTACTGTCAGAAAGTGGTCAATATTATTAGTCATATTTCAAAGGCTATCTTACAATTATATACCTATTTATGCAGTCAAAAACCACTTGCCATACCATATTAGGCGTATGACAATTGTTCTCAATGAAGAGACACTCATTATAGTTACTAGGGCATCATGACTGCCATAATTGATATCCTCCCTTTAATCATTTTATCAGCATCCTCTGTATGCACATTCTCAATCTGCCTGCCTGCGAAAAATAGCTACTTTGAGCTAATTCGAGGTAACTTTGAGGACCGCTGCACGGCTGGTGGTGGATGTCGCGGGCCGGTGACCCTGTGAAGTGTTGGGAGAGGAGGAGAGCAGGGTGTGGATGAGCGTTAATGATGACTAGGCTGTCTCTTCGCCATCGCAGATACCTACCTCCATTCTTAAAACACAAAGACACACATTTAAATCCACAGCTAACGAATAGCCTCAATTACTAGCCCCATTACCAATGCAGTCGTCGACGAGGAAAATATGGAAATGTATTAGAAAATAAAAAAAGATTGAGCAAATCGCGATGATATCCAGGCAGTGGGGTTGATTCCCATGGCGAGTCACTGCTCACCGATGTGGAGAAAGGTGAAACGCGGCTGTTGGACTCATTAATATTGGCTATCGTAGGAGGACTGTGTGGGCCTTTCTCTTAGCCTGACACCTGCTGACTCTTAAACGCACATTGTGTTGTTTTAATATGACAATTACGCTATTACCATATCTGAGAGATAGAAGCGCTCCCCCCGGGATCCCACCCTAACACTGTTCTTTAGAACCTTTTAGTTCTGACTCTTAATGTATCTATTTATGCCACTGGCCTGGAATAAGAAATCAGTTAATTTGTCTTGAATATAAAATATTTTTGTTTTTTTAGAAATGATTTATGATTGTTCCTATTATTTTCCTGACTGTGACAGAGGACTTCTCTATCTGAAAAAAACGTATTTGAAACAACTTTTAAGTGGTCGAGGAAAATTATAAATTGAATTTGTCGGATAGTTACTTGTTGGATAGTGTTTATTGCTGTTGTTTGTGTGCTTTACTCATTGTAGGCCGGCCATACACCATGATTTATTGAAAAACCCATACAGGCCCATCCTGTATGGCTTATAGCATTAGGGGAGGGTAGTTACATCCCTGTGTGCAATCCCTATCCATGTACCCTGGGTTTTAATGGAGTTGTTACTGTACTGAGTACAGATAGACATGTCTACAGCTAAAGACATGGTAAAAAGAGCTGCCCCATTCCTGTAACTCTAAGGAGAACACCTCACATTTTACCCTACCCGATGCAAATAGCTTCATGGAGGACCATTTCACCATTCACCAGCAGGTGTTTTAATGTATTGATGTGTAAAACACAAAAAAGGTGCCGCTGCATGGTTTTGAGTACATATGAAGAGTCCGGTAAAGCAAATGAAGCCGGGGCATGACTACTAAGGGACTTGATGGAGAGAGTTGTCTCGGCAAAAGTGAAAACAAATTCTATCCTTGCCTGGCGTGAGCTATGGCACCATGAGGCTTTATTGTCCCAGCCAAGGTGATAAGGGAGAGTAATTGCGTATTATACTGTCCGAGAATGTCAGCCCGAGACCACGCACGAGTGCCTCATCCATCACGCATGTGTGTGCGCGCGCATTGTCTTCTTGTGTGTTCGTGTGCGTATGTGAACATGTCTTTGAGCATGTGTGTGTGTGTGTGTGTGTGTGTGTGTGTGTGTGTGTGTGTACATGCCTCCCCTCAGCCCCAGTCCAGGCCTGTGTGCGTAGTGTCCTAAGGCAGGTTTAGATAGGGCCTGAGACCAGGTCAGGCAGCATAATTGATCAGGGGGACTCTATGTGACTCCCTGAGCTGACATAATTACAGCCAGCACCCAGCATTAGCTTACTGCATGACTACAGCCTACAGCCCTGCATGTCTACATCACGTCAATACTACACATCTACACTACTACACCTCTACACTGGTCCTGTATGACTCAGCTGGTGCTAGCAACACCAAGTCGTAAGTTCAATTCCCACATAGATCATACACATAGTTAAACATCTATGTACTTACTGCACTGTAAGTCACTTTGAATAAAATGCGAAGTGGTTTAAAATACCACTACACTACTATACCATTTACCTCGCTACACTACTACACCTAGCACAGCCACAGGAGACACATGAACATCCACAGGCATTGGCAGAGGCTTTGAGAGGGGTAGTATTTTCTGTTACATTTACTTGAGTGCCGTTTTGAAAACCTCAGCCCCCAGAATCATATCTAGTAGCTGGCCAGTGGATACGAGATTTGGTTCAGGGTTCCGAGATTACAAACATGGTAGACCTCGTCAAAATATGATATAAACATTTTGTTTTTAACTTTCACCCTGTTGCAGGAGTGTCATACTCCTATAGTGAAATGTCTGTAACATGCAAGAGGAACCAAGGGCTGTTTGAAAACAACAGTGGCAAAACACCAGTGCATCTACATCATGTAAATGTATCTCACAAATTGTAGAATTGTCTATCATTGTTTATCACTTTGCTTTCCCCCTGTTTCTGATTATGTGTGTATTGCATAGTCACAGGAGGCTTTAAGAGTCTCTCCAAATATGTAGACTCCGTAAACATGCTCCCTCAGCCCCACAACTAAATTGTTTGAGTTCAATCCACTTGATTCATTTTATTAGTGTCATTAGAACAAAACCAAACTGTCAGTACAGTAAACCTTCCAAGGGGAACATCCTCTATTGTCTAGGGATTTTTCTTCTTCTCTCTTCTCCTTCCTGTCCTTTTTCTTTGATCTTTGATCTTCTAATTGAATGAACTATTCCTCCTTCAATCTCTATCTGTTCATCTCCCAATAGATCCAACTGTGCGGAGAACATCCGAAAGCACATCCTGCACACGGGGAAGCACGAGGGAGTGAAGATGTACAACTGCCCCAAGTGTGACTACGGCACCAACGGCCCCATGGACTTCAGGAACCATCTGAAGGAACATCACCCTGACATTGAGAACCCTGACTTGGCCTACCTGCACGCAGGTAGGATAACCCCTATCTACACACACGCCTGCGAGTGAACACACGCGTACGCACGCACACGAGTGAACTCACACACACATGCAAGCGATTGAACATACAAACACACGCACACACACACATACTCACACTGATTTTCACTCTGACTCTCTCCTCTGGGTAACAGCTCCCCTGACACCTCTCTCTCTCTCTCTCTCTCTCTCAGGGGAGTGGTATCATGTTTGTTTGTGTAGACGGTAGAGTGTGTGTTGTGTGTGTAGACGGTACGTAGAGTAAGCTGCTGTATTTGGTGATGCCTGTAAGCCACTGAGAGGCAGTGCTGGATGTAAGGATACAGTGCCCTGCCAATCACTCCTCCTCCTCCTCCTCCTCCTCCTCCTCCTCCTTCCCTCCACCTCCTAATTCTCCTCCTCCTCCTGTTCCACCTCCTCCACCCTTCCTCCCCCCTCCTCCTCTACCTCCTCCTCCTCCTCCCCCTCCTCTTCCTTTCCTCCTCTACCCCCCCTCCTCCTCCTCCTCCAGAGCAAATCTGTTCCTCCTCTATTGGATCTATCTTTTGCGTTGAGTGTTCTTCCTGTGTCCTTGAAGGCCCCAAATCCAATCTAGAGAGTGAATGTCCTTCTCTGGAACCGAAAGGACACCTTTTATCCTGTTATCCCTCTGACCTGGTGCTTTTACCTCTGTATAGAAAAGCATGTGGTAGCTAGCCACTCTAGTCCAAGGCTACGTCCCAAATGGCGCCCTATTCCCTATTTACTGCACTACTTTTGACTAGGGTCCATAGGGCTCTAGTAAGAAATAGTGCACGGAACACAGACCAGGACAGACGTTGGCCAGGAGAGGATACCATTACTGGGGTGGGGAGACATGGCCATAGAGCATGGAGAAGGAAACACTATGGCTTTAGTTCTTTAGTTTCTATGGAGACAGGATGGGTCTGTGTTTTGTCTCTGTGTGCTGAATCTGCTGACTGTTCACCGGCCTCTCTTTGCCTTCCACAGAGTTATGGTTGGCAAAATACCTGCTTCTTATTCCCCTACACTCTGCCTCACCCCCCTGGACACCCTTACCCCCCCACTATCCCACCCCCACATACCCCCTCACCCTCACACCCACAGAAGGTTGAAAGAAGGTCTGTTTGTGTTTAAAGTGCTCTTGTGGGGCTCTCTGAAAAAGGGAAGCAATGTTTCATCCGAGACGACAGAACGAGACCAAAAGAAAGGAGAGAGGGAAAAAAAGATTAAGAAGGTAGATGTTGAATTAACCTGCTTGTGATTGCTCTCTGTCAGGATGGCACCGGAGCTGGCAGGGAGAGGCAAATCGCCTGTGATGGCCCTTCCTGCTGTTTTCCCTTTGAAAGACACAGATCAAACACAGACTCTCTCTCTTTCCTTCTCTCGCTCTTTCCTCTCCTCTCTTTCTCCTCCGTAGCCCAGTCACGGGCCCCTCACAGCCGCGATTGATTGACACTCGGACGTCTGCGGCGCTCCTCTCGGTGCCGTCTCGCTCCCTCCTTTTTTTCACCCTTTCTTTATTCAACGCTGTCGCACTTCGAATTAAAGCCCTTCTCAAGGATGAAAGGAGAGGTCCTCTGCAAACGGAGGAGGGAGAAAGGGAGGAAGAGAGGAGGGAATTAGAGCCAGACAGAAATGATGGAGGGAAATTATGATTAGAAAAAATATGAAAGAAACCAGGAGAATATGGTTGGGGGGGGGGGTTTGGGGGGGAGGATATTGCTGATAGGGCAATTTTTTAAATAAAATGGTAACGACAATTGTCTTCCTCGTGAGATGGACTCAGAGATAGGGCGCAGGGAAGTGGCAGTGCTTCTGAGATGTGCACTGCGATATCACAAGGCTGGTGGTGGTGGTAGAGCTACAGGTACAGTATGATATCTTATAGGTAAACAGAATTGTTCTTGTTAAAGTGTTAGGCTAGCTTCCTCTGGGGCCTTGTTTCACCACAGAAGGTCTAGTACAGAGTTGTTTCTGAATGGGATGGCTAAATGGTCAATGGCCATATTTCTTTGAGGTTTGTCCAAAATGGTGCCCTATTCCCTACACAGTGCACTTCCTTTCACCAGAGCCTCATGGCTCTGGTTTAAGGTAGTGCACTATATAGAGAATAGGTTGCCATTTCAGATGCACCATCGGTTAGAGGGCACTGAGGGTATATAAACAGCTACCCGTCCCATCCCATATACCTAGCAGTGGCGTAATATAAAGCCCTTTCATACCCACACAGGTCATAAGTCATCATTAGCATTGTTAGAGCGTCTTCATCCCACTGTTTAATTGTAAAAAATCTCCCCAATTTTGGACTTAGGTTATAATTGTGCATCTTGAGGGCATAGCAATCAAATGCCTCATAATTATGTGTTTGGATGTGCTGCTTAGTGGCTGGCTCCAGCACTTCTTCAAGGCATTGTTCCTGCTTGGTGCAGTTTCTATTTGCCCTAATAATACAAGATCGATGACTACCGTAGAGGTTTGCAAAAGGGCCACTTTTTAAATGATGATCTTAATACCGTATCTGAACCACCAGGCAAATTCATTTGTATGCATATTTGTTATTATGCGATATTGCAAACAAATATGTTTTTCAATGGCTTTTACTTTAGTTGTGTCTTTCTTGCTTTCTTCTGCTTTCCCCATATCTCTCCCTCTCTCTCTCTCTCTCTCTCTCTCTCTCTCTCTCTCTCTCTCTCTCTCTCTGTCTCTCTCTCTCTCTTTCTCTGTCTCTCTCTCTCTCTCTTTCTCTGTCTCTCTCTCTCTCTCTCTCTCTCTCTCTCTCTCTCTCTCTCTCTCTCTCTCTCTCTCTCTCTCTCTGTCTCTGTCTCTCTCTCTTTCTCTGTCTCTCTCGCTCTCTCTCTCTCTCTCTCTCTCTCTCTCTCTCTCTCTCTGTCTCTGTCTCTGTCTCTGTCTCTGTCTCTGTCTCTTTCTCTTTCTCTTTCTCTTTCTCTTTCTCTTTCTCTTTCTCTTTCTCTTTCTCTCTCTCTCTCTCTCTCTCTCTCTCTCTCTCTCTCTCTCTCTCTCTCTCTCTCTCTCTCTCTCTCTCTCTCTCTCTCTCTCTCTCTGTCTCTGTCTCTGTCTCTGTCTCTGTCTCTCTCTCTCTCTGTCTCTCTCTCTTTGTCTCTCTCTCTCTCTCTCTCTCTCTCTCTCTCTCTCTCTCTCTCTCTCTCTCTCTCTGTCTCTGTCTCTGTCTCTCTCTCTCTCTCTCGCTCCCCCTCTATCGCTATTTCTCTCTCTGTCTTACTGTTTATCTCTGTTTCTCTCTCTCTCTCTCGCTATGTCTCTCTCTCTGTCCCTTCAGCGTCTAATGAAATATCCCACCCCTGTTGTGTGACAGCGGCTTCTGTGTTTGTGTAGGTGATGTGTTTATTCTAGGAATAAAGTGTGTCCGCTCAGTTTCGCGTGAAACTGTGTCGATTTGAAGCACAGACAATAAACACAACATCTGTGTCTAATAACTATGTGTTATATGTGATACTTTCTTGCGTGAAACAAGTCTTGTAGCGTTTTCAACAAATAACATCAGTAGGACACTACAAAGCAGTAGGACACGATAAATTTAGGAAAAAACAATGTTCCTGTCATTGTCATACTTACACCATGGATAGGCTACATTTCTCCGTCTATGACAGATCTACAGCAAACGTTAACCTATACTGCAGTGGCGTACAAAAATAACATATGCTTTAAAGTGGATGTAACTGCACGGTCAGGGGCATATTCAGAAACATATTTCATTACATGGGTTATTGTTACAGGATCAGATGATTGCTAATGAACTTGGGGCTTGGTGTCACCCTGCGAGAGAGTTTGTGACATTAACAATGGACATTAACATTGGAAAAATCTAATTTTTAAGGCTCAGAACTGTATGTCTTGGTCTTTCAATCTATCTTTCACTCTGTTTGTCCCTTAGTTCATCTGTTCCCCGTCTGCCTTTCTGTCTGTAGTCGTTCACACAAACACACCTACATTTACAATATAAAGACAATATTAGGAACATGTTAATACAATGTATTATCTGAACAGATGGAAGCATACCCACTAACTCTGAAGACGGCGTGTCTTCTGTCTTTCTGTTCCGTCACGTTCACACAAACACACAGTGAGTACAGCACGCCTGCATGCACGGGCTTGAAGCTGATTGCAGTTCCGGGTGTTAATTGGAGAATTCCCCCGTGGTGAACACCTTTTTGGTTCCCTGCTGGCTTTCTTTGGGCCTGTTTTTTCCTGGAAATACATCGCCGTTTTTTGCACCCCAAGACATGAGCTCTGGAAAGAGAGTCTCCCCTCCGACAGAGGACAGTAGCAACTAGTCAACTATCAGGGGACTCGCTTGTTTGTCTCTCCCTCTCTCTCCTCTGCCTCGCTCTCTCTCTCTATTGCGCATTTTCTTTCTCTCTCCATCTCTCTCTCTCCCCCCTCTCTCAGTCCCTCTCTGGGAGGCTTATTTGTGTATTTGGATGTTGACTCTCCCCCATCCCCACGCTCCACACGTTACAGTAGGCCTGGTTGAGATATCACGGCAGAGACACAGAGAGTGCCGCTCAGTGTGAGTGTGCCCCAGGGGACGGCTAGGGAGAGAGCGAAAAGCCAAACGGTTTGGGAAGAGAGACGGTGCATGCAGTGGCGTGCGGCCCAGTAAACGGGCACGGGGGCTGCTCGGCTCGGCTAGGCTAAGCCGGCATTTCCTGCATAATGACCTGCTCCGACGAGCATGAAAACTCCCCCCAGACGGACACATTTATCACACATCAGCCGCAACAAACAGGCCTTTGTTCCACTTCGCTCCACTCTGAGAGCCACTCTCTTGTGGTATTTAGCGGCCATTCAGGGGACAGACTGACACCCAGTCTATGGGTCTATGTATGTATGTAAGATAAACTGTGGGACTAGTGGCTCTTGGTTGGTTCCCTCTGTGTTTTTCAATGACTTCTTCTGAATGGCCAGGAGCGGTGATGGCAATACCAACATGGCTGCTTAGTGGCTTCCAATCCTATCCAGGAAAGTATTGGTCTTAGTGTGGCATTCCTAATTAACCAACAGCCTAAACTTCCCAACCAACAGACCAATTACCAGTTTTTTTTTTACCAGAGTCCCATGTTTCCTGTTACGGTGCCCCTATTTGGAGCTTTCACTGCATTATTTCTGTTCTCCCAACATAATTGAATCCCCTGGCTGCTCATCACTGGGCTAATTTGACCCAATGTGCAGCGCTTGGTAATCAGAGTGCTGCCTGTTAGGCTATCAGACCCCAATTAAGGGTCCTCTTATTTCCACATAACGAGCGCCTCTGTTATTGTATTTTCCTTTTTAGTGCTCAGGCTTTGTTTGGGAAATTTTGTAATAGAAGCAGTATTGAAACAGATATTAAAGTCTTATTAAAGTGGAGGCGCCGTTAAGGTTAGGTTAGCGGTGTTTAGTCTGATACAGGTGGTGGGTCGGTGGGTGGGTGGGTGGGAGGGAGAGAGAGAGAATGTTAAGTGAGTACGATACTTGATGGGGAATTGTGAGATAGGGAAGAGTGAAAGTTTAACATTCTCTCTGTCTTTCACACACGCCCACACACATGTAGCACACATGCATTCTCTCTTTTTCTCCCCACTAACTGTATCTGTGACACTTTCTTGTTCTCTCTTTCTCTCTCTGTTCTGTGTCAGTGACTAGAGCTGTGTGTGAAAGGAGCCCATGGAGAGCAATAGCAGAGTGTCTTGTGTGCGGAGTGTGCGCGTGTGCACGTGTGTGTGTGTGTGCATGCATGCGTGCTTGTTTCTGTGTGTGTGTGTGTGTGTGTGTGTGTGTGCGTGCATGCGCATGTGTCTCTCTGTATTTCTCTGTGTGTGTGTTTGGTGTTGGTGTCGGCTCCCCGTTGCCTAATTAAAGGGCGAGGAAAGCCACTCACAGAGAGATTAAACCTAAAAGGGCAAATTAGCACTAAAAAGGGGTGTGGTAAATTCACACATAGGCACAGGCCATGAAATCTCTCTTGACACCTGTGAAAAGAAGAGGGGGGAGAAGAGGAGGAGGATGGAACAAAACCCATTTGTGTTTCTGTTTCTGGAGTCTGTGCATTTTTAATGAGAGATTTCAACGTGGTTCGCTAGTTGGGCTGTACGCCACTCCTGAGTGGCGCAGTGGTCTAAGGCACTGCATCGCAGTGCTAACTGTGCCACTAGAGATCCTGGTTCGAATCCAGGCTCTGTCGCAGCCGGCCGCGACCGGGAGACTCATGGGCGGCGCACAATTGGCCCAGCGTCGTCCAGGGTAGGGGAGGGAATGGCCGGCAGGGATGTAGCTCAGTTGATAGAGCATGGCGTTTGCAACGCCAGGGTTGTGGGTTCGATTCCCACGGGGTGCCAGTATAAAAAAATATGTATTCACTAACTGTAAGTCGCTCTGGATAAGAGCGTCTGCTAAATGACTAAAATGTAAAAATGTATGCCTCCGACTGTGTGTGTATCAGGGAAGACTCCAGAGTATTAGGGCTGGACTCCATAACCTGAACAGACTACAGAGTATTAGGGCTGGACTCCATAACCTGAACAGACTACAGAGTATTAGGCCTGGACTCCATAACCTGAACAGACTACAGAGTATTAGGGCTGGACTCCATAACCTGAACAGACTACAGAGAAGGATGCATCCATCTTAACAGGTATCTGTATCTCCATCAGTACAGCCACATGGTCACTTCTAAAATGTATGATACGCTATGTCTCCTCCCCCTTCCTGGGCTTTGGGGGTGATAAAGAGTAGGGTGGGGTTTGGGGCGAGGAGGGTGTGTGTGTGTGTGCGTATGTGTGTGTTTGTGTTTGAAAGAGACATCTGCTAAGCCGCTAAGATCTATTTCCCTATGGCTGAAAATTCACATATACACACTCATGCACGCACAGACAGACAGACACAGACCGACCGACAGACAGCTGCAGGCCATAGCACTCACACAGAGATACACGTATGTATGTATGACCTGCTTAAAACGAGAGAGAGAAAGAGAGCGAGAGGGAAAGGGGGAGTGAGATAGGGGCATACCCAGTCCAAGGAGGCGTGCCCCAGTCGCTGCTTGGTGGGACATTATGTTAAGCAGGGTGACTATTGATGTGACACTCTTCTGTCTCATCTGTGTCCACAAGGTTCAGAGAATCCATCCCTCATACAACCTTCATACACACATCCTCCTATCCCCCATACACACACCCTCCTATCCCCCATACACACACCCTCCTATCCCCCATACACACACCCTCCTATCCCTCATACACACACCCTCCTATCCCCCATACACACACCCTCCTATCCCTCATACACACACCCTCCTATCCCCTCATACACACACCCTCCTATCCCCCATACACACACCCTCCTATCCCCCATACACACACCCTCCTATCCCCCATACACACACCCTCCTATCCCCCATACACACACCCTCCTATCCCCCATACACACACCCTCCTATCCCTCATACACACACCCTCCTATCCCTCATACACACACACACACACACGCACACACGCACACACGCACACACAAACACAGGTCTAAGGCCCTCCCTTCTGGACTGAAGAATACAGATTTGGGCTTCCCTCCTGATAGCGATCCCCTCTCTCTCTGTGGCTTCAGAAATGCTATCTTCACTGAACTGGTGAATTGATAATACTCTCCCGACACATTTTATTACAAAGGCCCAGTTTGTAAAAAGGTAATCATTTACTGTTGCTGCTATCTCTCCTGGACCATACATCAAGTGCCTTCACAGGACAAAGTTATCCTGTTGTTCCAAGAGCTATTGTTTTTGTGTGTGTGTGTTGTTGTTGGTTTTTAGACGTCTAGTTTTAGTTTAAGGGTTTGTCAGTGCCCAAGAGATTTTGGCGAAGCATAGGACTAGTGAAAAATGCAGTCTATACTTGAGTTTGTGCGTGTGCATGTGTCCGTGTGTGTGTGTGTTTGTCTGAGTGTGTTGTTGAAGCACAGCAATGAAAATGGCAGTGAATGGGGCCTAATCCCTGCGGGTAGCAGAATCCAAAACACCAAGTACCACAATCTCATCATTTCAATTATCATATTTATCATATTTATTCATTTTCCTCTAGCTCCAGCTTAATGCTCTCTCTCTCTCTCTCTCTCTCTCTCTCTCTCTCTCTCTCTCTCTCTCTCTCTCTCTCTCTCTCTCTCTCTCTCTCTCTCTCTCTCTCTCTCTCTCTCTCTCTCTATAATCCGTTTTTTCTTCTGTCTCTCCACTGGCGATGTGGGAGCCTGGCAGTCACGCTGATTGACAGCACTCAAGTAGCCTACGGAAAAGCCGCTAATTTTTTGTCAGGCATGGCACTGGTGTTGCAGGCCTTATCTGGAACCCCAATTTATTGCCTTTTCTCTGGGCAAAAGCGGTTGCCACTCACCTAGATTGACAGCTCTCAGATTTGGAGGCTGCAGTGCAGGGATTTCCTTTCAGTTGTTATTTTTTTCCTTCTATATTTCCTCCACTGTTTGCCTCTCATTCTAGCAAACGCGCACGTACGTGCATGCACACACACACACTCCCATGCTCACTCGTCCATGACCGTTTTGTTTTGCTCTGACCTTACCTGCCATTTGATTGACAAACATATATCATATATATCTATGTCTGTCCTCTCTCCAAAACAGTCTGGTTAATTTTTGAACATGTATTTTCGTTTTGGTAATAGTTGTTTTAGTCAGGGGGATTATGGTAGAAACTGGGCGGATAATTAAAGGTGTAGGCTTGTTTGCATGTCTCTGTCTGTGTGTGTGTGTGTGTGTGCGTGCGGGTGAGCGTGCATGTGTGTGATGGTGCATGTGTCTGTATCAGCCTAGTAAGCGCCTACAGTGCATCAAGGACTAGTGTGTATGTGTGTCTGTGCGTGTCCCTCTGTGCGCACTCGCGCCAGCGGAATGACCTCAGAATCCTGGAGGCTTATCGTAGCAGTGTTCCACATTATTGATAGCAGCAGCGATATCGACAGGCTGGCGCGGGCGCCGGGGGCGGAGGATGGGAGTTTGATATGACATATTGTGCGTCTCAGCAGAAGCCATAAATAATTGTGACACGTTTTTGTATGCATGGGAAAGTCCTTGATTCAGGCCCCCATAAAAATAAACTTCTATTATAGAAGGTATTTGTCAAGTGGGCGCGTGATGGATGGCGCAGCGTTTATCCCGTGGCAGGACGACGGGTTATGGATGCCTGCGGCCCCTGCTGGGGAGGAGTCGCCGCGGCAGCGCTGACACCAGAGTAATTACCGCCCCTCCTGCGTTCTACACACCTGCACACGCCTCGATCCCTCTAACGTCACTATCTTACACAGTGACGACGTGGCCAAAGGCCTGAAGATAAGACTGAGATATATAAATATATATATATAGGAGTAGTAGTACACTGACTGTACAGGGAGCCACTGTATTGTCAGCCTAGCTTAGCTTAGCTGCATAATATGATATATCATATACAGCGCATTTTGAAAGTATTCAGACCCCTTCCCTTTTTCCACATTTTGTTACATTACAGCTTTATTCTAAAATTGATTATTTATTTTTTCCCCTCATCAATCTAAACACAATACCTCATAATGACAAAGGAAAAACAGTTTTTTTGAAATTTTTGCAAATGTATTACAGAAATATTTTATTTACATAAGTATTCAGACCCTTTGCTATGAGACTAGAAATTGAGCTCAGGTGCATCCTGTTCCCATTGATCATTCCTGAGATGTTTCTACAACTTGATTGGAGTCCACCTGTGGTAAATTCAATTGATTGGACATGATTTGGAAAGGCACACAACTGTCTATATACCCCACAGTTCACAGTGCATGTCAGAGCAAAAAGCAAGCCATTACGTCGAAGGAATTGTCCGTGGAGCTCAGAGACAGGATTGTGTCGAGGCACAGATCTGGGGAAGGGTACCAACAAATTTATGCAGCATTGAAGGTCCCCAAGAACACAGTGGCCTCCATCGTTCTTAAATGGAAGAAGTTTGGAACCACCTAGACTCTTCCTAGAGCTGGACGCCCGGCCAAACTGAGCAATCCGGGGAGAAGGGCCTTGGTCAGGGAGGTGACCAAGAACCCGATGGTCACTCTGACAGAGCTCCAGAGTTCCTCTGTAGAGATGAGAAGGACAATCATCTCTGCAGCATTCCACCAATCAGGGATTTATGGTAGAGTGGCCAGACGGAAGCCACTCCTCTGTCGTTATGGGGTATTGTGGGTAGATTGATGGGGGATAAAAAAAATTATAAAAAAATTAGAGAATTAGGGCTGTAACATAACAAAATGTGGAAAAAGTCAAGGGGTCTGAATACTTTCCAAATGCACTGTATATGGCATTTAGCAGATGCTTTTATCCAAAGTGACTTACTGTCATGCGTGCATACATTTTACATATAGGTGGCCCCAGCGGGAATCCAACCCACAAGCCTTTTCTTTGCAAGCAGCGTGCTCTACTGACTGAGCCACTACATACAAACACATGTTACAAGCCGTTATGAATATGTACCAACAACTCTTTCATACTCTTACATGCCCACACATAATGTGTAATATATTCTACGTCTTTTGACTCAATCATAATAAAAATTTATACTTCTTGTATTATGTTATTGCCGTAATTTGATACATCCACATTGATAAACTTTGTCTAATGTCTCGGTATGTGATTGAGTGGCGGCAGTTCGACAGTGGGGTGAGGGGGTAGTGTGTTCTAGAAGCAGTCTGCCAGGCGAGGAAGAGGAGCGGTGTGGGGGTGGGGTTGAGGGAGCTGTGGGTGGATGTTCTGGGGGCAAGGGGCACTTGGTGAAGCCAGAAGCAGCCCGTCAGTGGGAGTGACACCTGTTCACTGCTGCCGCACCCTCATCGCAACAGCTGGTCCGGTCCTCCACGCTCTCTCGTTTCTCCTCTTTCTCCTCCTCATCCCCTGCTTCCCTAGAAGACAATAGGCATGTGGAGGTTTTAGTGAGCAGCTCCAGCCCAGCTGTTTCCATGTTCATGGTGGTAATGAGGACATAAACAGAGTGAAGGGCAGCAGATTGTGTTATGTGTTTATCTTCAGTAGTTGCACTTTTTGTTGCTGGTGTTATTGTTGGTATTAAACCTAAGTCCTTTATAAAGTCAACTGTTGTTGCTGCTTGGCAGAAAATCTAGCCTGATCGGTGGGCGATGGTTCACCTTTTGGTCTCAGACATGATTGTACAACATGGTGCACTACCTAGGCCTTCCTCCGGTTGGGTAGAGTGTGCATACCTGTTTTTTAGGTTTTATTTATTTGCACCAAAGGAAATAAGTGAAAGACAAAACAGTACAGATAAAAAAACTGGTAAAAATGGTGTGCAGGTGAGGTTGGAAGCCCAAAAGGGCTTATATGAAAACCACATCATAAAATATAAGTAAAAAATTAATTATAAGAACATCAATCAGCTAAAAAAAGCATATTAATTTTAATTGTACATGATATACTCAGTATACAAGAAAAAACATGTTTGATTATGTCTGTGTGTGAGAGTTAGGCTACATGGAGGGGAATATTGGGTAGTTTGGTTCATCAGGCTGACCCCCAGTCTTCGCGTAAAGTTATTGAGGGATGATGAGGTTTTGGCAATGTGAAGATAAGAATTCCAGAGTATGGTACCTCTGTATCTGATCGAGAATTGACTATGTGAGGTGCGGAAGTGGGGAGGGTGAAGGTTATCGCGGGTGTCTTGTGTTATATAGATGGATTTCAGAATTAACCTGGAAGAAACCAGGGTTTAGGTAAACTGTCTGGGAGGTAAGAGTATTTGTAGATGAAAGTGCATAATTGCTGTACATTAATGTCATAAATAGACAAGATTTTGAGTTTCTTAAACAAAGGTGCAGATGGAGCCAGGTAATTAGAGGAGGTGGTTAGTCTTGCAAATTTATTTTGTATGATGAGAAATTTGTGTAGGTAGGAGGCATACAGTATGTACTGGCCCAGACAATATTACACAAAATGAGAGATGGGTAAATTAAACTATAGTATAGAGTTAGGAAGCAAGCCTGATGAACCAAGCCACTAATCTTTCTGATGATACCAACAGATTTCATGACTTTGCTACAGACAAATTGAAAATGATCTTTCCAGGATAACTTTTCATCAATTAGAACTCTGAGGAATCTAGTGAATGTGACTTGTTCCATTTCATTCCCACCAATTGAGAGTCTGGCTCTTTTCTTTTCTTTTTTCTTAGTATTTAAAAAAATATATATATATTTCTTATTCTTACTAGTGAATACAATAAAGTTGGATTTTTTAACATTTAATGATAATTTGTTTATCTGGAACCATTCAGAAAATGTGCCATACAGTGGCTTGCGAAAGTATTCACCCCCCTTGGCATTTTACCTATTTTGTTGCCTTACAACCTGGAATTAAAATGGATTTTTTTGGGGTTTATATCATTTGATTTATACAACATGCCTACCACTTTGAAGATGCAACATTTTTTTTGCCCATTCTTCAAGGCAAAACTGCTCCATCTCCTTCAAGTTGGATGGGTTCCACTGGTGTACAGCAATCTTTAAGTCACCACAGATTCTCAATTGGATTGAGGTCTGGGCTTTCCAAGACATTTAAATGTTTCCCCTTAAACCACTCCAGTGTTGCTTTAGCAGTATGCTTAGGGTCATTGTCCTGCTGGAAGGTGAACCTCCGTCCCAGTCTCAAATCTCTGGAAGACTGAAACAGGTTTCTCACAAGAATTTCCCTGTATTTAGCGCCAAATCAAATCAAATCAAATCAAATTTTATTGGTCACATGCGCCGAATACAACAGGTGCAGACATTACAGTGAAATGCTTACTTACAGCCCTTAACCAACAGTGCATTTATTTTAAACAAAAAAAGTAATAATAAAACAACAACAAAAAAAGTGTTGAGAAAAAAAGAGCAGAAGTAAAATAAAGTGACAGTAGGGAGGCTATATATACAGGGGGGTACCGTTGCAGAGTCAATGTGCGGGGGCACCTGCTAGTTGAGGTAGTTGAGGTAATATGTACATGTGGGTAGAGTTAAAGTGACTATGCATAAATACTTAACAGAGTAGCAGCAGCGTAAAAAGGATGGGGTGGGGGGGCAGTGCAAATAGTCCGGGTAGCCATGATTAGCTGTTCAGGAGTCTTATGGCTTGGGGGTAGAAGCTGTTGAGAAGTCTTTTGGACCTAGACTTGGCACTCCGGTACCGCTTGCCGTGCGGTAGCAGAGAGAACAGTCTATGACTAGGGTGGCTGGAGTCTTTGACAATTTTGAGGGCCTTCCTCTGACACCGCCTGGTATAGAGGTCCTGGATGGCAGGAAGCTTTGCCCCAGTGATGTACTGGGCCGTACGCACTACCCTCTGTAGTGCCTTGCGGTCGGAGGCCAAGCAGTTGCCATACCAGGCGGTGATGCAACCAGTCAGGATGCTCTCAATGGTGCAGCTGTAGAATTTTTTTGAGGATCTGAGGACCCATGCCAAATCTTTTTAGTCTCCTGAGGGGGAATAGGCTTTGTCGTGCCCTCTTCACGACTGTCTTGGTGTGTTTGGACCATGATAGTTCGTTGGTGATGTGGACACCAAGGAACTTGAAGCTCTCAACCTGTTCCACTACAGCCCCGTCGATGAGAATGGGGGCGTGCTCAGTCCTCTTTTTTTCCTGTAGTCCACAATCATCTCCTTTGTCTTGGTCACGTTGAGGGAGAGGTTGTTGTCCTGGCACCACACGGCCAGATCTCTGACCTCCTCCCTATAGGCTGTCTCATCGTTGTCGGTGATCAGGCCTACCACTGTTGTGTCGTCGGCAAACTTAATGATGGTGTTGGAGTCGTGCCTGGCCATGCAGTCATGGGTGAACAGAGAGTACAGGAGGGGACTGAGCACGCACCCCTGAGGGGCCCCCCGTGTTGAGGATCAGTGTGGCAGATGTGTTGTTACCTACCCTTACCACCTGGGGCGGCCCGTCAGGAAGTCCAGGATCCAGTTGCAGAGGGAGGTGTTTAGTCCCAGGATCCTTAGCTTAGTGATGAGCTTAGAGGGCACTATGGTGTTGAATGCTGAGCTGTAGTCAATGAATAGCATTCTCACGTAGGTGTTCCTCTTGTCCAGGTGGGAAAGGGCAGTGTGGAGTGCGATAGAGATTGCATCATCTGTGGATCTGTTGGGGCGGTATGCAAATTGGAGTGGGTCTAGGGTTTCTGGGATAATGCTGTTGATGTGAGCCATGACCAGTCTTTCAAAGCACTTCATGGCTACAGACGTCAGTGCTACGGGTCGGTAGTCATTTAGGCAGGTTATCTTAGAGTCCTTGGGCACGGGGACTATGGTGGTCTGCTTGAAACATGTTGGTATTACAGACTCAGTCAGGGACATGTTGAAAATGTCAGTGAAGACACTTGCCAGTTGGTCAGCACATGCTCGGAGTACACGTCCTGGTAATCCGTCTGGCCCTGCGGCCTTGTAAATGTTGACCTGCTTAAAAGTCTTACTCACATCGGCTACGGAGAGCGTGATCACATAGTCATCCGGAACAGCTGGTGCTCTCATGCATGCTTCAGTGTTGCTTGCCTCGAAGCGAGCATAGGAGTGGTTTAGCTCGTCTGGTAGGCTTGTGTCACTGGGCAGCTCGCGGCTGTGCTTCCCTTTGTAGTCTGTAATAGTTTTCAAGCCCTGCCACATCCGACGAGCGTCAGAGCCAGTGTAGTATGATTCAATCTTAGACCTGTATTGACTCTTTGCCTGTTTGATGGTTCGTCGAGGTCATAGCGGGATTTCTTATAAGCGTCCGGGTTAGAGTCCCGTTCCTTGAAAGCGGCAGCTCTACCCTTTAGCTCAGTGCGGATGTTTCCTGTAATCCATGGCTTCTGGTTGGGGTATGTACGTACGGTCACTGTGGGGACGACATCATCGATGCACTTATTGATGAAGCCAGTGACTGATGTGGTGTACTCCTCAATGCTGTCTGAAGAATCCCGGAACATGTTCCAGTCTGTGCTAGCAAAACAGTCCTGTAGCTTAGCATCTGCGTCATCTGACCACTTTTTTATTAACCGAGTCACTGGTGCTTCCTGCTTTAGTTTTTGCTTATAAGCAGGAATCAGGAGGATAGAGTTATGGTCAGATTTGCCAAATGGAGGGCGAGGGAGAGCTTTGTATGCGTCTCTGTGTGTGGAGTAAAGGTGGTCTAGAGTTTTTTTCCCTCTGGTTGCACATTTAACATGCTGGTAGAAATTAGGTAGAACGGATTTAAGTTTCCCTGCATTAAAGTCCCCGGCCACTAGGAGCGCTGCATCTGGATGAGCGTTTTCCTGTTGATTAATGGCCTTGTACAACTCATTCAGTGCAATCTTAATGCCAGCATTGGTTTGTGGTGGTAAATAGACAGCTATGAAAAATATAGATGAAAACTCTCTTGGTAAATAGTGTGGTCTACAGCTTATCATAAGATACTCTACCTCAGGCGAGCAAAACCTCGAGACTTCCTTAGTATTTGATTTTGTGCACCAGCTGTTGTTTACAAATATACACAGACCGCCTCCCCTTGTCTTACCGGAGTCAGCCGTTCTGTCCTGCCGATGTAGCGTATAGCCTGCTAGCTGAATGTTATCATTGTTGTCGTTCAGCCACGACTCCGTGAAACATAAGATATTACAGTTTTTAATGTCCCGTTGGTAGGATAACCGTAATCTTAAATCGTCCATTTTATTTTCAAAAGATTGAACGTTGGCTAATAGGATTGATGGAAGAGGCAGTTTACTCGCTCGCCGTCGGATCCTTACAAGGCACCCCGATCTGCGTCCGCGATATCTCCGTCTCTTCCTCACGCGAATGACGGGGATTTGGGCCTTGTCGGGTGTCTGTATGATATCCTTTGCGGCCGCCTCGTTGAAGAAAAAATCTTCGTCCAATACGAGGTGAGTAATCGCTGTCCTGATATCCAGAAGCTCTTTTTGGTTATAAGAAACGATGGCAGAAACATTATGTACAAAATAAATTACAAATAACGCGGAAAAACACACATAATAGTACAATTGGTTAGAGGGTTGTAAAACTGCAGCCATCTTCTCCGGCGCTGTTCTTGAGGGCTCCATCCATCATTCCTTCAATTCTGACCAGTTTCCCAGTCCCTGCCGATGAAAAACATCCCCACAGCATGATGCTGCCACCACCATGCTTCACTGTGGGGATGGTGTTCTCGGGGTGATGAGAGGTGTTGGGTTTGCGCCAGACATAGCGTTTTCCTTGATTGCCAAAAAGCTCAATTTTAGTCTCATCTGACCAGAGTACCTTCTTCCATATGTTTGGGGAGTCTCCCACATGCCTTTTGGCGAACACCAAACGTGTTTGCTTATTTTTCTCCTTAAGCAATGGCTTTTTCCTGGCCACTCTTCCGTAAAGCCCAGCTCTGTGGAGTGTACGGCTTAAAGTGGTCCTATGGACAGATACTCCAATCTCTGCTGTGGAGCTTTGCAGCTCCTTCAGGGTTATCTTTGGTCTCTTTGTTGCCTCTCTGATTAATGCCCTCCTTGCCTGGTCCGTGAGTTTTGGTGGGCGGCCCTCTCTTGGCAGGTTTGTTGTGGTGCCATATTCTTTCAATTTTTTAAGAATGTATTTAATGGTGCTCCGTGGGATGTTCAAAGTTTCTGATATTTTTTTATAACCCAACCCTGATCTGTACTTCTCCACAACTTTGTCCCTGACCTGTTTGGAGAGCTCCTTGGTCTTCATGGTGCCGCTTGCTAATTGGTGGTGCCCCTTGCTTAGTGGTGTTGCAGACTCTGGGGCCTTTCAGAACATGTGTATATATACTGAGATCATGTGACAGATCATGTGACACTTAGATTGCACACAGGTGGGCTTTATTTAACTAATTATGTGACTTCTGAAGGTAATTGGTTGCACCAGATCTTATTTAGGGGCTTCATAGAAAATGGGGTGAATACATATGCACTCACCACTTTTCCGTTATTTTTTTCATTTCACTTCACCAATTTGGACTATTTTGTGTATGTCCATTACATGAAATCCAAATAAAAATCCATTTAAATTACAGGTTGTAATGCAGCAATATAGGAAAAACGCCAAGGGGGATGAATACTTTTGCAAGGCACTGCACCTGAGTTGGCTTCATTAATTAGAGAATCAAAATTATTGTGTGATAAAATCTAATTGGTATTATCAGCAAAGAGAATGGGAAGTACGGTAGAAGACACAGCAGCAAGGTCATTGATATAGATTACGAATAACAAGGTCCAGTTATTGAACCTTGTGGCACACCACAGGATATCTTGGCCCTGGTAGATGCACAGCCATTTGCATAAACAAATAGTTCTCTATCATAAACATAACTATATAACCAATTATATGTATAATTATGAAAACGTAATAATGCAATTTAGAAAGTAATATTTCATGATCAACCGTGTTAAACGCTTTGGATAAATCTAAAAAGATTCCAAGAGCGTATTCATTGTTGTTAAGAGCTGTAAAGATTTTATCCACAAGTTGCAAAAGAGCCATATCGGAGGAGTAGTCTTTATAAAAACCATATTGGTGCTCATATAGAATACAGTGTTGAAACCATATTGGTGCTCATATAGAATACAGTGTTGAAACCATATTGGTGCTCATATAGAATACAGTGTTGAAACCATATTGGTACTCATATAGAATACAGTGTTGATTTACATGTTTCAATATTCTCTTATACACCACTTTTTCTTGGATTTTAGAAAAACATGGTAGTACAGATAATGGGTGATAATTTGTAAAAGATATTGGATCCCCAGATCTATAGAGGGGGATAACTTTGGCAATTTTCAAATCTTTAGGAATAATACCAGTTTGCATCGATTTGGTGAAGATATATGTTAGAGGCTCAGTAATCGAGGAAGACACTGATTTCACCAAAGAGGCACAGATCTCATCATGACCTGCTGCTGATATCTTTAAGTTACCAATTACCTCCATCACCTCCATTACATCAGGAGGATCAAACTGAAGCAGAGAAGGGAAATGTCCCTTATTGTAATCCAAAGGATTTCCATCAGTTTTCTAAATGTTCTTTAACACATTCACAAAAAAGTTATTAAATTCACATGAAATAACATCAGGATCACTATATGTCTTATTTCCAACAATAAATTGAGATGGAATAGTTGTAGATGCCTTTTTCTTATTCAACAGTTGATTGATGATTTTCCAAGTTGACTTTATATTATATAAGGATTCTTGGAATTTGTTAGTAAAATATATTTTTGGGGATATCCAAAGTAGGTGAGTAAATTTGTTTTTAAAGTTTTTGTAATTTGCAGAATTCTGGGGAGAGGGATTTGTGAGAAACTTTTTATACAACTAGCTTTTTTAAACAGGATTTTGAAGACCGGTTGTAAACCAAGGTTTCAAGAACCCTTCTGCTGCTCTCGTATGTGGTTTAACTAATGGAAAGCAGTGATGAAATTTGTAAGTCGCTCTGGATAAGAGTGTCTGCTAAATGGTGTAAATGTAATGAAATACAGAGTTGAAAGATGTGAGAAAAGTCTGGTAAGCAGACTCCACATCAGCCTGATTTATAAACATTTTCCCATTTAATATCATCAATCAACATCTTAAAGCGCTCACAATTACTTTTGTTAAATATTCTACATTTAATGCTATTAATCATTCCCATCAGTTCATTTCCAGCTGCCAAAGAGAAGTAGAACATTGGAAAGTGGTCAGAAATGTTAGTATAAAGTATACCTGTATTAGCCACGTTATTCAAAATATTGAACTAGTCACTCTTGTGGGCTTGTAGATGAGGGGCTACAGATAGCTGGAGTATAAAGTATTCAAAAAAGCAGATGTCAGTGAGTGGTTCTCACTTTTAATTACATTTATGTTGTAATCACCCAATAGAAAACAAATGTTATCTTCATTATTAGTCAAATCCAAGGTTCAGAATCAGGTGGCTGATAGATGCATCAAATTTTACCACCAAAAGATGAACAGGAGGGAATTTCTATGAAAAGAGATTCAACATCAATGTTATCAGATGTAAGTGCGAGGTCCTCTCTTACAAGAATTGTAAATATTTATGAACAGAAATGGCCACTCCTCCTCCTCCCACTCTTGATGTTTTACAGTGGTGAACAGCATTATAAGGAGACATGTCATAAAGCATGATTGTCTCTTCAGTCAACCATGTTTCTGTAAGTGGTCATGATTTCTAGGAAGACTGCGAACATTCAAATGAAAGGTAAAAAATAAGCTTGTCTTGGAATTAGATAAACTGCTATACAGGTTGTTAAATTGCTTAACATTATAGTAATCACAAGTGATAATACTTATTTCTGGTAAATTTCAGGAAATTTGAATCTGGATCGACACAATCATTATATTTATCATTCGCTTCATTAATATCTAATGGGTTAAAGACCATGTTATCAGGGTTGATATCCTGCCCAACTAAGAGAGATAGATACACAGTCGGAATCATCCAGAGAGTGGAACAGAAACATAGAAGTGCATGCCTCACATGTCCAATACAACCATACATGTGTGTTAGTTTTATCAATAGGGGTGCACTTCCTATGGAATGCACATTGATACAGTCCACATAACACCACTGAAGACTTCAGAGGGTTATGACATTTAGAGCAATGTGTGTTTTTGGTCTTGAGGTTAGGTGAAACACATGAACAAAGTAGAGTAAATGTGTGGGTGTGTGTCCGTGTGTGTCAATAGGTCTATAGCTCCACCTCTGACTGAGTAAACTCCAAACTGTGTTTAAATTCCATTAAATCCTTAAACAGATCATCAACCCTTTTGTTGGTAGAATCCATAAAGAGTTGCAGAAAGGACTTACATGTATTTTCCTGCAGATCTATTAGATCTTTATAGAACTCTTTTTGTTGATTGAGTAGTTCATGGGGTGTGGTGTTTGATACGTAATCCTCTTCCGCATTGAGCTTTGAGGCATTCTGTCTAGTATTAGCCATGCTACAAGCTTGTTGTGAGCTAAAATGAGTTCGCAAGCACAACCCACACCCTGCCTCCTGAAAACAAGCCCCGCCAGTGAAATTGCAAACACACACAAGCAACACAGACTTGATCACACATGCACCAGTACAATAAACAGAGAGAAGGAGGAGGACTTACTCACTGTATGGATCCTGGCTGCATTTAACTAAACTAGCGGGAGATCACCAACTCGCAAGTTAGTGCTGTGGATACAAGCCAAAACACCGGTTGAAGTTGCTTGGGGGAGACAATGGGACAATGGTAGGAGTATTCGCTTACCCATGGAATGAGCAGCGTGAACGAGTGAGCGGGTACAAACATAACCACTCAGATACAAGGAAAAACGCACGTACGTGCAGAAATCCATGCACATACATACAGTATGTACGCACACACGCATGCACCCGCACACAAACACACACAAACACACACACACACACCCTGCCTCCCTCCACCCTCCCCCTCCCCACACATACACCTCTCCATCCATAGATCCATGTTCTGAGGGTCCTTCCCCACACTAGGTAACATGCCCAGCCTCTGTCTCCATCTCTGTGTCAGGGCTTGCAGAGCTGAGTCTTAATCCAGGAGGAGGGTGTCTGTCTCTCTGTGTGTCTACTAGAGATGGAGTTCAGAGAGAACCGTTTCACTCGGGCAATAGGCTTATAAGACTATCAGGGACAATTGATCGTGCCGGACAGTGGGGCCAACGCTACACTAATTGTTTTTTTCACTAGCCTGTAGGTAAAGACAACAGTCACTGGCCTGCACCACTCATGAATCTTACATCTGTTTTGTTGTGAAAGCACTGGGAGTTAATAGCCTTTGATTACTGGGGAGGGGTGTGTGTGTGCTAGGAGGGGTGGGGTGTGTGCGTGTGATGCTATGTGCAGTCTCAATTGGTATCGAATGGTCATATGTGGACTGGCTTCACTAGACCAATATTAGCACCACTGGTTCTAACTAACAGATTTTACAATCTTTCTCCCTCCCCTCCCCTTTGCCGTAGTGTAGGTCCCTCTCACTCTGGGGTACTCAGTCATTCACCAGTCCTATTTTATTCTCATCAACATCATACAAACACACACACACACTGCGTCGGAAAGGAATCCTTCAGCTTTGCAGACATCGTTATCCAATCCAACGGAGCCTCTCTGCATCTGTACATTCTTGGTGTTGTTTGGTCAATACATGCTGAGTGAAGTTCAAAACATCTCTCTGTCCAGCCTGTGTGTGTGTGTGTGTGTGTGTGTGTGTGTGTGTGTGTGTGTGTGTGTGTGTGTGTGTGTGTGTGTGTGTGTGTGTGTGTGTGTGTGTGTGTGTGTGTGTGTGTGTGTGTGTGTGTGTGTGTGTGTGAAGTCCTATCTGTATGAATGAATGACATTTTATTTTCGTGTCAAATCGCCAATTGGCAACCCATCCCTTATGGGATTAATTGACACATAAACAAACATTACAATAATTGTCACGTCTACTCCTGCTCCTCCCCTCTGGCGTGCGACGTCGCCGGAATACTAACCACCGGTCCTGGGATTCATCATTAAGCACACCTGGCATCCATCATTACGCGCACCTGCAGATCATTATGATTCACACTTGGACTCCATTACCTTCCTCATTACCTCCTATTTATATGTCCCTCCCTTACGTTTAGTCCTCAGTCGGTATTGTTCCTGTGATCATGCTATATCGCCAATGTTACGCTGTCTCGTTTCATGTTTGTTGTTTTATTAAACGTTTCACCTGCACCTGCTTCTCGACTCACAGCGTCAATGTTACAATAACTCACTGTGGTAATTCTTCTTCCGGTGTTCTCTGCAGTGCGCATCGCATAAAGAGTGAAAAAATGAAAGATACAAATCAATACATAATAGTAAATAAGGTTATCCAAACAATAATTATATCCCTAGAGCAGTAAAATAATATACATACATACATACAGTACCAGTCAAAAGTTTGGACACACCTACTCATTCCAGGGTTTTTCTTTATTTTTACTATTTTCTACATTGTAAACTTAACAAAAAAAGAAACGTCCTCTCACTGTCAACTGCGTTTATTTTCAGCAAACTTAACATGTGTAAATATTTGTATGAACATAACAAGATTCAACAACTGAGACATAAACTGAACAAGTTCCACAGACATGTGACTAACAGAAATTGAATAATGTGTCCCTGAACAGGGGGGGTCAAAATCAAAAGTAACAGTCAGTAACTGGTGTTGCCACCAGCTGCATTAAGTACTGCAGTGCATCTCCTCCTCATGGACTGCACCAGATTTGCCAGTTCTTGCTGTGAGATGTTACAACACTCTTCCACCAAGGCACCTGCAAGTTCCCAGACATTTCAGGGGGGAATGGCCCTAGCCCTCCCCCTCCGATCCAACAGGTCCCAGACGTGCTCAATGGGATTGAGAGCCGGGCTCTACGCTGGCCATGGCAGAACACTGACATTCCTGTCTTGCAGGAAATCACTCACAGAATGAGCAGTATGGCTGGTGGCATTGTCATGCTGGAGGGTCATGTCAGGATGAGCCTGCAGGAAGGGTTCCACATGAGGGAGGTAACGCACAGCGTTGAGATTGCCTGCAATGACAACAAGCTCACTCCGATGATGCTGTGACACACCGCCCCAGACCATGACGGACCTTCCACCTCCAAATCGATCCCGCTCCAGAGTACAGGCCTCGGTGTAACGCTCATTTCTTTGACGATAAACGCGAATCCGACCATCACCCCTGGTGAGACAAAACCGCGACTCGTCAGTGAAGAGCACTTTTTGCCAGTCCTGTCTGGTCCAGCGACGGTGGGTTTGTGCCCATAGGCGACATTGTTGCCGGTGATGTCTGGTGAGGACCTGCCTTACAACAGGCCTACAAGCCCTCAGTCCACCCTCTCTCAGCCTATTGCGGACAGTCTGAGCACTGATGGAGGGATTGTGCGTTCCTGGTGTAACTCAGGCAGTTGTTGTTGCCATCCTGTACCTGTCCCGCAGGTGTGATGTTCGGATGTACCGATCCTGTGCAGGTGTTGTTACATGTGGTCTGCCACTGTGAGGATGATCAGCTGTCCGTCCTGTCTCCCTGTAGCGCTGTCTTAGGCGTCTCACAGTACGGACATTGCAATTTATTGCCCTGGCCACATCTGCAGTCCTCATGCCTCCTTGCAGCATGCCTAAGGCACATTCACACAGATGAGCAGGGACCCTGGGCATCTTTCTTTTGGTGTTTTTCAGAGTCACTAGAAAGGCCTCTTTAGTGTCCTAAGTTTTCATAACTGTGACCATAATTGCCTACCGTCTGTAAGCTGTTAGTATCTTAACGACCGTTCCACAGGTGCATGTTCATTAATTGTTTATGGTTCATTGAACAAGCATGGGAAACAGTGTTTAAATCCTTTACAATGTAAAGTTATTTGGATTTTTACGAATTATCTTTGAAAGACAGGGTCCTGAAAAGGAGAGTTGAGTTTAGAATAATAGTGATGACATCAAAACTATGAAATAACACATGGAGTCATGTAGTAACCAAAGAAGTGTTAAACAAATCAAAATATATTTTATATTTGAGATTCTTCAAAGTAGCCACCCTTTGCCTTGATGACAGCTTTGCACACACTTGGCATTCTCTCATCCAGCTTCATGAGGTAGTCACCTGGAATGCATTTAAATTAACAGGTGTGCCTTGTTAAAAGTTAATTTGTGGAATTTCTTTCCTTCTTAATGCGTTTGAGCCAATCAGTTGTGTTGTGACAAGGTAGGGGTGGTATACAGAAGATAGCCCTATTTGGTAAAAGACCAAGTCCATATTATGGCAAGAACAGCTCAAATAAGCAAAGAGAAATTACCGTTCATCATTACTTTAAGACATGAAGGTCAGCCAATACGGAACATTTCAAAAACGTTGAAAGTTTCTTCAAGTGCAGTTGCAAAAACCATCAAGCGCTATGATGAAACTGGCTCTCATGAGGACCGCCACAGGAAAGGAAGACCCAGAGTTACCTCTGCTGCAGAGGATAAGTTCATTAGAGTTACCAGCCTCAGAAATTGCAGCCCAAATAAATGCTTCACAGAGTTCAAGTAAACACATCTCAACATCAACTGTTCAGAGGAGACTGCGTGAATCAGGCCTTCATGGTTGAATTGCTGCAAAGAAACCACTACTAAAGGACACCAATAATAAGAAGAGACTTGCTTGGGCCAAGAAACACGAGCAATGGACATTAGACCGGTGGAAATCTGTCCTTTGGGCTGATGAGTCCAAATTTGAGTTTTTTGGTTCCAACCGCCGTGTCTTTGTGAGATCCAGAGTAGGTGAACGGGTGATCTCCGCATGTGTGGTTCCCACCGTGAAGCATGGAGGAGGAGGTGTTATGGTGTGGGGGTGCTTTGCTGGTGACACTGTCTGTGATTTATTTAGAATTCAAGGCACACTTAACCAGCATGGCTACCACAGCATTCTACAGCGATACGCCATCCCATCTGGTTTGGGCTTAGTGGGACTATCATTTGTTTTTCAACAGGACAATGACCCAACACACCTACAGGCTGTGTAAGGGCTATTTGACCAAGAAGGAGAGTGATGGAATGCTGCATCAGATGACCTGGCCTCCACAATCCCCTGACCTCACCCCGATTGAGATGGTTTGGGATGAGTCGGACCGTAGAGTGAAGGAAATGCAGCCAACAAGTGCTCAGCATATGTGGGAACTCCTTCAAGACTGTTGGAAAAGCATTCCAGGTGAAGCTGGTTGAGAGAATGCCAAGAGTGTGTCAAAGCTGTCATCAAGGCAAAGGGTGGCTATTTGAAGAATCTCAAGTATAAAAAATATTTCAAACACTTTTTTGTTTACTACATGATTCCATATGTGTAATTTCATAGTTTCGATGTCTTCACTATTATTGTACATGTAAAAAATTGTAAAAATAAAGACAAATCCTTGAATGAGTAGGTGTGTCCAAACTTTTGACTGGTAGTGTACATACACATTGTATATATGCACATACATACGTACGTACGCACGTACCATAACATAACATACAGATAAATAAATACAGAAAAATGAAACAGAAGGCATTTGAACCCAGTCTGGCACAAAGAGAAGATTAATGTGGGAGACAAGCCTATACACAATCTACAGTGGGGAAAAAAAGTATTTAGTCAGCCACCAATTGTGCAAGTTCTCCCACTTAAAAATATGAGAGAGGCCTGTATTTTTCATCATAGGTGCACGTCAACTATGACAGACAAATTGAGGGCAAAAAATCCAGAAAATCACATTGTAGGATTTTTTATGAATTTATTTGCAAATTATGGTGGAAAATAAGTATTTGGACACCTACAAACAAGCAAGATTTCTGGCTCTCACAGACCTGTAACTTCTTCTTTAAGAGGCTCCTCTGTCCTCCACTTGTTACCTGTATTAATGGCACCTGTTTGAACTTGTTATCAGTATAAAAGACACCTGTCCACAACCTCAAACAGTCACACTCCAAACTCCACTATGGCCAAGACCAAAGAGCTGTCAAAGGACACCAGAAACAAAATTGTAAACCTGCACCAGGCTGGGAAGACTGAATCTGCAATAGGTAAGCAGCTTGGTTTGAAGAAATCAACTGTGGGAGCAATTATTAGGAAATGGAAGACATACAAGACCACTGATAATCTCCATCGATCTGGGGCTCCACGCAAGATCTCACCCTGTGGGGTCAAAATGATCACAAGAACGGTGAGCAAAAATCCCAGAACCACACGGGGGGACCTAGTGAATGACCTGCAGAGAGCTGGGACCAAAGTAACAAAGCCTACCATCAGTAACACACTACGCCGCCAGGGACTCAAATCCTGCAGTGCAAGACGTGTCCCCCTGCTTAAGCCAGTACATGTCCAGGCCCGTCTGAAGTTTGCTAGAGTGCATTTGGATGATCCAGAAGAGGATTGGGAGAATGTCATATGGTCAGATGAAACCAAAATATAACTTTTTGGTAAAAACTCAACTCGTCGTGTTTGGAGGACAAAGAATGCTGAGTTGCATCCAAAGAACACCATACCTACTGTGAAGCATGGGGGTGGAAACATCATGCTTTGGGGCTGTTTTTTCTGCACAGGGACCAGGACGACTGATCCGTGTAAAGGAAAGAATGAATGGGGCCATGTATCGTGAGATTTTGAGTGAAAACCTCCTTCCATCAGCAAGGGCATTGAAGATGAAACGTGGCTGGGTCTTTCAGCATGACAATGATCCCAAACACACCGCCCGGGCAACGAAGGAGTGGCTTCGTAAGAAGCATTTCAAGGTCCTGGAGTGGCCTAGCCAGTCTCCAGATCTCAACCCCATAGAAAATCTTTGGAGGGAGTTGAAAGTCCGTGTTGCCCAGCGACAGCCCCAAAACATCACTGCTCTAGAGGAGATCTGCATGGAGGAATGGGCCAAAATACCAGCAACAGTGTGTGAAAACCTTGTGAAGACTTACAGAAAACGTTTGACCTGTGTCATTGCCAACAAAGGGTATATAACAAAGTATTGAGAAACTTTTGTTATTGACCAAATACTTATTTTCCACCATAATTTGCAAATAAATTCATAAAAAATCCTACAATGTGATTTTCTCATTTTGTCTGTCATAGTTGATGTGTACCTATGATGAAAATTACAGGCCTCTCTCATCTTTTTAAGTGGGAGAACTTGCACAATTGGTGGCTGACTAAATTCTTTTTTCCCCCACTGTATATACACACGTACCATTTACCACATAGAAGCTAAATATCTTTATAATTCAATTACCTCTTAGCACCCCACACGCCTGCTGAATAGTCCAGAACAGAACACACGCATGTCTGATACAGTTTGGAATACGTAGCTTAACCAATATCTTTGAGTGTTGTTGTTTTTCCTATAACTCCCCCAAGAGCTCTACTTGCTGAGTCGGACAGGGCAGATGTTCCATATAGAAAGGTAATATTTTCGTCAATAAAAATACCCAAATATTTATAATTGCTTTTAAACTCAAGAATGTCTTAATCAAAACAAAACTGAAAAACACTTCTCTTGGTACCTGGTTTTCTTAAATGCATTATCTGTATTTTTGTCTGGTTGATCATGAGTCTCCATCTTTTACACCAATTGACTGCACATAATAACCTGTTCTGCAGGTTTTGTTCAGTTTCTGCCATCAAAATAATATCATCAGCATATAAAAGGATACTTAGCATTTCATCATCATATCTTACTCCAATATTTAACTGTTTAATTTATTTGGCCAAATCATTCATAAACAAAGTCAGTGATAAGGTATCTCCTTGTTTTACACCCAAGGGTGTGGGAAACCAATCTGTACAATATTCATTAACACACACACAAGCAATTGGTACTTTGTAAAGAGACTGGATTGCGTGATAAAATGTCCCATCAACCCCTGTCTTTAACAAACTATAGGCTAAAAGCTTTCTGGAAATCAATGAAACATGCAAAAGTAGGCTTCTCTTCGTGTAATCTATTTCTGATTATTGTACAGACCGAGAAGATATGATCTATACAGGCTCTGGATTTACGAAAACCATTTTGTTCTTCCACCAGAATGTTTTGATCCTCCAAAAAGGTAATCAGCCTATTGTTGAAGATGGATGAATAGAATTTTTAAACCGTACTTAATAAACGTATACCTCTATAGTTCAGTGGCACTCTCGTGTCATTTTTTGAAGATTTGGGAATGGGATTTACTATAGACTTATACCAAGTGGATGGCAGTATACTGTACTCAAAACAAATTTGGAGCAAATCATATAGGACGTCAATTAATTTAGGGGATTTTAAAACTTCATTAGGCAGTTCATCAATGCCAACCGCTTTCCCATTTTTTGCAGCGTCAATCACCTTCTTAATTTCTGCCACAGACAGCTCCTCATTTAAGTACGGGTTACATATATAAGAGGGTTCTAACATTGTATTTTCCATTTTAGTTCTCAGGGAACAAATGTCTTTATAAAATTCTTCCTCAAAATATGCCACGTTTTCGTTACCTGAGAACAAACTAGCTCTTCCCTGACTTCCATTGGAATTTTCTTATGTCGTTTTGGTCCTAACTTTATTTGGCTCCAAAACTGTTGAGGATTTCTTGTCTGTATCTCCTCAAGCTGTAATAACTGCCCTGTCTGATATCTCCGTTAGAATAGGCGCAGTCTTTTATCAAACACACTGTTTTTTCTTAAATTCCTTCCTAAAATGTTCTCTTGTATTCCTATCTTTATACTGTAAAAATAAGTACTTAGCCTTGCACAATACTGACCATAGATCCCTGACCATAGATTCATCATTCCGGCTTGTAAACTTTCCTGGACTTGGGGGTGTATTCTTTATTCGCTGTCACGTTCGTTGAGTACAGGATTGGACCAAGGTGCAGCGTGGATTGCATACATGTTTATTAACGAAGTCACACACAACAAACACAACGTAACGTGAAGCTCACAATGGCTACACACAAACAAGAGTCAAGATCCCACAACATAGGTAGGCAAAATGGCTACCTAAGTATGATCCCCAATCAGAGACAACGATCGACAGCTGCCTCTGATTGGGAACCACACCCGGCCAACATAGAAATAGAACAACATAGATATTCACAATACATGGATATTCACCCCCTGACCAAACCAACTAGCGAACTCTATGTCAGGGCGTGACATTCGCATAATTTCCCCCCATTTCAGAATATATAATATCACACATTTTTCATAACACACAACTAAATCAAATGTTGTTTCTTGGCATCTTTACTGAGTTTCAATGAGTTCCACCAGAGCTCTACATGCCATGTCAGAACATAGAAAGTCATTTGGAACATTTATTGTCTTACATTTAGGCCTATACGAGGTATGTATATTTTTCCGTGTGTGATGCACAGTAATACCTGGTTGAGAAAGTTTGTGGCCAACAGAAAATATCATAAATAAAAGAGAATGTTCAGGAAGTCAACTTTTTTTCTCCAATTAAGTCAAAACATCCGCATGCTTCAACCATCTATGTAGTGGTAACACCTTAACTTCCAAACAAATTTCTAGACAGTCGTGGAGGATAACTATTTAATCCACCACAGCTTTTCCTTTGCCAGATATGGATGTAAAGTTTTCGCTTAAGGGGCATATCCTTCCATTAATGATACATTTTAGAGTCACGAAGGAATTCTAATAGGATTTCCCCATGATGATTAACAAAGTCATCCAAAGCAACACGCGATGGAATATCATCAATATCATTTATATAGTAATCTAACCTCCCAATTCCACTGTTAAGATCCCCACATATGTAAATAGCATCTGCTTCTGTATATAGGTATACTTGACTTAACAAATGACTATAGAAGGAGGATGCATCTCTACCCCATGTGGACTGTTCAAGTGGCAAATAGCATGAAAACACAACAAAACAATAATCTGACTCCCTATGTTCAAAGCTCAAACCAATAATTCCTTCTATGGCTTTATCAATAATTTCAATTTTATATGATTTCATCATATCAGACTTTACACATATTCCCATTCCCCCAGAGCCGCTGGGGGCTTTCACATGAGTTGTTCTGTTGTGTCCATACCATACATACCCTTCAATATCAATAGTTTCTTGCCTACGCAAATGCGTTTCATTTATTGAGATAATGTCTGGGTTTAAGGATTTTAGGATTGTTATTCGTAACTTATTGTTCAAGGTAGTCCATCCGTTAACATTCCAATGCGCTATTGAAATCGAATCTCGTAGGGGATGGGAAGCCCCTCAGTACGTAGTAGGTCTGTCCACCCCATGTCCTTGTCCGCGTCGTCCCTGTGGTTGATCTCGTATGTGCAGCCTCCCAAGTGTCCACTGCGTGTGGATTTATTCTCCGTGTTTGTTTATTGTGGAGAGCAGCGAGTTTGTTTGTGCCTGGCTGTCAGAGAGGCCGGCCTGGTGTGATGAAAGACACTTGGACCTTCCCATCCATTTCGCATTTGCGCCAATCAATTATTCAACAGGACAGCCAATTAAAAATGAGGGAGAGTGGTCAGGGCCTCGCCCCCCGAAGGCCGCCACTAGACAACTCTCTCCGTGAATAATTGGTGCAATTAATTTAGTATTGAGCAATACAGGAGTTCTCTCTCTCACTCTGCGACTATACCGCTGAGCCACTCAACACAGCAAAACACACACGCGTACAGCTGGCCACACAATCGCCATTACACACACATATCACACATACTGTATGCACACACACACACATGTTTGTTTTCTTATCGTTGTGGGGACCAAACAATTGATTCAATTGGGCTATGACAGTCTATCTATCTATCTATCTATCTATCTATCTATCTATCTATCTATCTATCTATCTATCTATCTATCTATCTATCTATCTATCTATCTATCTATCTATCTATCTATCTATCTATCTATCTATCTATCTATCTATCTATCTATCTATCTATCTATCTATCTATCTATCTATCTATCTATCTATATATCTATCTATCTATCTATCTGTAATCTTTCAGTGATGGGGTCATAATATTTTGTAGCTTAAACGGTTTGAAGGAAACCTCTCTATTTATTACAACCGCTACTGACGTAACCCCGGTTTAATGAACCAAGCACCATTTTTTATTTCTCAGAAGTTCTCTCCCAGGCGACCCCACATGGGGTCACGACCCCTAGCTTGGGAAACACTGCCCTAACCCTAAACCTAACTCCTAATTGTAACCCTAACCCCTAAGCCTAAAATACCCTTTTTCCTTGTGGGGACCGGCGAAATGTCCTCACTTGTCTGAATTTTCCTTGTTTTACTATCCTTGTGAGGTGCCCACACAGAGGAACTCTGGAGCTCTGTCAGAGTGACCATCAGGTTCTTGGTCACCTCCCTGACCAATGCCCCTCTCACCTCTAGGAAGAGTCTTGGCGGTTCCAAACTTCTTCCATTTAAGAATGATGGAGGCCACTGTGTTCTTGGGGACCTTCAATGCTGCAGACATTTTTTGGTACCCTTCCCCAGATCTGTGCCTCGACATAATCCTGTCTTGGAGCTCTACGCACAATTCCTTCAATCTCATGGCTTGGTTTTTGCTCTGACATGTACTGTCAACTGTGGGACCTTATGTAGAGAGGTGTGTGCCTTTCCAAATCATGTCCAATCAATTGAATTTACCACAGGTGGACTCCAATCAAGTTGTAGAAACATCTCAATGAAACAGGATGCACCTGAGCTCAATTTCGAGTCTCATATCAAAGGGTCTGAATACTTATGTAAATACGTTTTTTTATTATTTATAATAAATTAGCAAAACTTTGTCATTATGGAGTATTGTATGTAGATTAATGAGGGAAAAAAGTAATTTAATCCATTTTAGAATAAGGCTGTAACTTAACAAATGTGGAAAAATGGAAGGGGTCTGAATACATTCCGAATGCACTGTATTTATACTGTATGTATACCGTGTATTTATACCAGCAAATCAGCTCCAACGGATTGTAATTTTGGAAATGTGTTCCAAAGTATTCCCACGCATAATGGAGAGATACAGTATTTGTGATTGCATACAAATGTAAGCAAGGTTTGAAATTATTATGTTTTATTCAAATATTATATCTGTTTGGGATCAATTTGCAGTCTACAAATTATTTGTAAATATGTTCCAGCCCCCTGACCATACTCTCAAGAAAACAAAATGTGCTGCGACTTAATCTAGTTGATGATCCCTGCCATAAGGGATCAGACATGCTTTGTAACACACTCATTCTCATGCACAACATTGACACTTTCAGTTAGGTTTCAAGTCCCATAGTCAGGCCTTAAATTATTGCCGTAGAAAGGAACTATTACATTTGCATGATTCTGTACATTTCTCCCTCTTACTTTCCCTTATCTTCAATTATGTTTAATTTGCTGCTGCCCTCGCAAGATGGTGCCTGTGAGGAGGATAATGACACACACACACAAACACACCCACACACACACACACACACACTAGTGTAATAAGAATGCTCGGGGGGGGGGGAGTGCAGTGACAGCTAAATTCCACCACAGCTTTGATTTAGTCAATCACAACAAAAGCATTATGATGGACCCCCCCCTCCCACCTCCACCCCTCCCTTCATCCCCCCTCCCTCTCTTTATTGATCAATCTCACCATCCCCCCTTCCCCCACCACCTCTTTTCATAGCCAGATTGACAGTTGAGTAATTTCTCTGTCGGCGATGACTGACGGATGGTAATAGGAAGACGTTTCAGCGTGGCATTACAACACAAAATAATTTCCAATTTACCGCTCATCAAAAGTACCCTCACAAAAAAAGAGAGAGAAAGAGACAGAGGGTTAGGGAAGGAAAGAGAGGAGAGGGGTAGAAGAGAAGAAAAAAACACAACAGCGGATGTATCGCTTCAATTACTGATATTTTACATTTAGTTTAAAGCGACATGTTTTTGTAATGTGACAGGCTTCACTGGATTTGAAAACCTCTTCAGACCTCTCCAGTCTAGGCTCGGGAGATAATGACAGGGGGAGAGGGAGAAGAGAAGAGGGGGGAGAGTGATAGCTGTGAATCCAGAGCCTCTTCAGAGAGCTCTGTCTGCCTGTCTGTCTGTTGTGGGGTTAGGGAGATCATGCCAGAGCCTTGACGTGGAGTTTATTTTATTTTATGGTACCTCGCCTGTCACTGGGAGTGGGGCGGGGGTGTGGGTGGGGGTGGTGTTTTTGGTGGTCTCTATAAAGCTATTTTCCTACTCCCCTGGCTCTACCTCTCTGTGAATACACTCTTTACCTACAGTATTCTTCCAGCTGTATCTTGCTGAGACACATACCCTGACCTGAGCAATTCCACGGTAACAGAATGATGCTTTGACTCTGTTTTTTTTTACTTTAAAATGTCTGCCAGACAAAAACTATTGATTTCAAAGTTTAACAAACCATACAACTCGATGCACAAGGACTACTTTTAAAAAATTAAACAGAAAAATGTACAAAAACAAATTTAGTGGAAGTACTGTGCAGATGCAAACTTTGGTAATGGAATTAGATTTCCCTCAGGTTTTTTTGCGACCACTGTTAAATATCTGCTCCAAATTAAGATTAAAAGATGTCTGCAGAAAGAATGGGGTGTCAGCTATGACATGGCACCTTGAATTTGAAAAAGTATATTTTGGTTATTTAACTACAGTAAGTAAAGTGGGTGTACACCTGGGAACGGAATTACGGTAATGGAATTACATCATGGGTCCCTGATCTGTACTACACAGAAAGGCATAATTATGGACATGAATGTCATTCTCCTCGTGTTTCACAAGTTTGGACATCACAGCAGAGCACAGAGTACAGTAGAGTACAGTGCAGTAGAGAACAGCAGGGCAGAGTAGAGTAGGGTAGAGTATAGTTCAGTACAGTGCAGTAGAGTACAGTAAAGTAGAGTATAGTTAAGTACAGTAGAGGACAGTACAATATACTGTACTCTACTATACTCTAATTTTTTTTACTGTATTGTACTGTACTGTACTACTGTGTTGTATTCGACTGTACTCTACTGTGCTCTACTCACTGTACTGTACTATCCATACTAGTGAAACATATGTCTATGATAGGTTCAGATTTGGTCCAGTACGGTCCGCCTGTGGACATTAACATCAAAGCCAGGTTGGACTGACCAAATTTAAACTACTATTCTACGTCCATGGACGTTCGGTGTCTGTTGGTGCTCAGTGAGTGAGGATGCTGGTTACAGTAAATGGAAAGAGAGGGGGCGCATGGGTAAGTGTCAGTTAGAGCTGGGAGAGGTGACATTAACTGGACAGTGAGAGAGAGGGCGGATAGAGAGAGAGAGGGAGGGGTTGTCCAGACTGACTGTTTTAACGCTCTTGGTTTGACCACCAGACAACAAAAAGAGAAAGAACATAACAGTGTGCCAGTGGAAGGGAGGACAGTAGCAGGTGACCCAACTGTGGTTTGTGACAATTATCATTTCCCATTGTAGCCAATTCAGTTGCAGTAATTCCGTTACAGATTTTTTTTAGTAATTCTGTTACCAATTTGGTAACGGAATTACGAGTTTCAATCACTTAATAATTCATATGTTGATATTAGTTGGCATGGGTCGTTATGTCAATATTATTGTGTTTGATGTATTTCTGATACCTTTTAATACTTTTTCTGGTAGATGTTTTCGAAGACCCCTTTTCCATCTGTTTATCCAGAAATCAAAGCCTTATGTCAAATTTTTAAGATGGAAAATTATTGAAAAATGTATCTATGCCTTCATTTCTCTAAAATATAGACTCTTAGCTTTCATTTGACACCCAATATGATATACTCCTATGAACTTCACATGTTGGTGCTCATGGGTTCTTTTCAATGGAAATTCCCACCTCTAAATCATGACCTCTTATCAGAGCCTTTACCTGCAGTTCTATCTGAAACTCCCTCCCTCCCTCCCCTTCCGTCACTGTCTCAGCAGTGCTGCTGTTACCCCAGGTACCATTGAAGAAGAAGTTGGAGAACCATCCACACCCTCCTCACCCACCTGCAGCCTCTCAAATCATCATGGCAGACACACGGACCAAAACAAGTCATTACCGTTATGTTATGTTAGTCAGCACCGTAACTGACTACTTCACCGAGGGCCATATTCTCTGCATCCACTCAGACCTTATCCTAGACAGTATGAGTGCTACCGTTCCATCTCCTTTCCCCTCTCCGTGCCCTCCCGTCCCCAGCTGTTCAAAGTGTCACCGGAGAGATTGATCAATTCATGTTATAAGCGCTTTGTTTTCGAGAGCCTCCCGGAGTGAGAGAAAAACACCACCTGCTTGGCGAAGGAGTGGAGGGAGTTAGTCTAACAGGTCTGTGTGTGTCAGGCTGGGTGGGGGGCGTTGAGGGAGGGTTGGGGGGAGACGGCAGACGTTCTCCCGGGTGGGCAGCCACAACGCACCGTGGGCCCTTGCCTTCTGAGAGCGAGCACTGCCCAGTGCCGTGTTGGCCCCCAGTGACCGGCGCTACGCCGTTGCGCCGTCAAGCAGGCCGTCGCAGATACCGCTGCATGTCACTCCACAGTCCCCCCTCCCCCCACACACACACTCACACACACATCTGATGGCGGGAACAGCTGTTCTGTTAAACATGCTGTATGGAACGTGTGTCAGCACCATATGCTTCATCTACCAGATATGGCTTCATATCATATCAGTTCTAACAACATGGAGGATCGGAGCCAGCCCAGTGACGGTCACCCACATACAGTTACACTATACATGCCATTTAGCCAAACACTCACATACATATAGGGGAAAAACAAGCAATAGCCGATATGAAGAATGATAAATATATTTTTCTTTAAAAAGTATAACGTTTTTTTATGCACGCATGTACGAGCGCGTCTAGTTTTTGGGTTCAGGACCGTGACACTTTATCCGTCCTCGCCATTAGAATCCCTGAATCCAAACTTACGGTATTCAATCATTTTGATTAAAAGCCAAGATCTCGAACAGTACTGTTGGGAGTGGAGAGGCCCGAGCAGCCCGCCACGTTTGAGAATTCATATATTTTCATAAACTTTTAACAATGTCAATGAGACACGTCTTCAATCTTTGGTCCACGCGACAGCGGGGCATTCAATCTTTCTTTAGCTTTTCGACAGAAAATTTGAATACGAGCACAGTGTTATTAATGTGATGGTTGATACGGAGGGCTTCACGGGGGGATTCGCAGAGGGGTTTTATTAGTTTTGGAGACACTTGAAGCTGAGGAATAAGAGGGAATGGGAGGAAGCAGGGAGGGCAAACGCAGAAAGCAACGCTTGGCTAGGTCAAACACTGGGCCTTGTTTGGTCCTAGAGCTTATGTTAAGATTCTAATTCAGCACGCCCAATTAACAACACTAACAAACCAAGAGGTTTAATTCCTACAATTCCTACCAGCTACAGTTTTCAATGTTAGACAGGTTAAGAATATGGCTTCTATATTTGTTTTGTTTAGATTTTTTGGGGTCCCAGACACAATCTTCATTGTGTCCATGTATTATAGTCAAAATGTTCCTCAACATTTGCTCTAATATAAATGTATCAGGCACATGGAGGCATACCTTCCTAAACTGAGGTTCAATCTTACATGGACAGTTTGTGGTTGACGTCAATGCATTTGTTAATTAGTGTTAACTCTAACTAATCACACTATTAAAACCTGAAAAGCAAAGTAGAAGAAGCCCAGTTTTGCCCAAGAACAAATTGCGTAGATTTTTTCTGAAAAAGACCCATGATGTATGAAGTGAAGTATAGATAGTGACTTATATGGATGATATTTGGAGTGATATACTACATTTGGAACACTGATAAATACAATGACTATGACATTCAATTCAAATTTCCCTGATTGACCTTGTCCTTGATGTTATGAAGACACTACCTTGGCAAACATCAAATGATTTGCCAATGGTACTGTAGATCAATTTGTACATCTAAAGTGAACACGTTACACAATCCATAGCAATTGGGCAAGGTAGTGCTGGATGGGTGTGTCCTAAGTGGCACCATATTCTCTATATAATGCACTACTTTTGACCAGAGCCTTATGGGTCTTGGTCAAAAGCAGTGCACTATAAAGGGAATTGGGTGCCATTTGGAACACGAACAACGTCTCTCTTTGACACATCTTTGGTGTCATCGGAGGAGCCATATTGGCGCCTGGGTAATAGACCGGTCTCCTCTTTGACAGGAATTATTACGTGTCTGGTTTCATGTAACACTGGTGGCCATTTTATCTCCATTGACTTTGCTGTTATAGATACCCACCTGTCAATATTCATACCCAGGTCAAACACTATGCTGACATTATTATTGTGTGTTTGTGTACAGTATGCATGTGTGTGTACATACCAGTATCTATACTAACTATGTTTGTTGGTCTTCTTCAGGACCGTTTCTCCCTCTCAGCCCTGTCCTCTTTCCCCTCCCTGTATCAGTGCTGTCATCAGGATGGATTGAGCCAGTCCCCCCCAGTGCAAACCAAACCACCGCAGACCACTGCAGACAGACAGAGTGGGCTAGTAACCCACTGGATAACAAGTAGACGCCCTCGTCCCTTTTGGGGATGTGAGGGGCTGTAGAGTTAGAAATATGGGCTTGTGTGTGTTGAGGTGTCTGATAGGGAAAGAGGGGAGAGGTTCCTGTGGTCATTTGTAACGGGGACACTCTCTCATAGCACCTGCCCAAACCAGGCGCCCCTGTAATGACTCAGACTGATGGTGTTAATAAGACTGGCTGCCCCCCTTGGCTAGTAGTGGAACGCCCCAGAAAGGTACATCCCCACAAGACGCAATGCAGACACACACACACACACACATACACACACACGGACGCAAGCAGGCACACACACGCTCATAGGCATACATAAACACACAAACACGGATGGTCAGGCACATGCACACACATCTCTAGCAAGCCTACCTTTCAGACAAGGGGGTGAGGGAAGAGAGAAATTGACCTTTCCTATCTTTAAAAGAGATATAGAAATAATAATGGAAATAAAAATGTGTTGTGGTGCACAGTGAAAATCTTTCTGCTGGAAGGAAAACAAGGAATTATTATATATGTCTTCATGCATGTACAGATAATCTGTCTCTTTTTTATTTAATAGATAAACATCAGTAATTGTTGGTTGATTCCTTTACACACCGTATGGAAACATATACCCATTTTATTTTTACCAACTGTTTATTTGGTGTTCTCTCAGCATTCTAATGCTTCTGTTTATCCGATGTTTAATCTTTTCTTTCGGGGTACTGATCACCTCTGAGGGTTGTGTGACTAAACAGTGCTACTGTGTGACCAATGCGAGGTGGCTAGTAGTTTTTGTTTGCCACTCTCTCTCTTTCCGAACCGCAGTATTTATTCCTGTACTGTCAGCACAGTCTCCTCTCTCTCGTTCTCTCTCTCTCTCTCTCTAGCTCTCCCACCTTTAAATCCCTCTCTTTCTCATCTCTCGCTCCTCTCTCTCTCTCTGTCTCTCTCCCTCACCCTGTCTCTCATCTCTCTCTGTCTCTCTCCCTCACCCTGTCTCTCTCTCTCTTTCTCTACCTCTCTCTCTTTCTCTACCTCTCTCTCTTTCTCTACCTCTCTTTCTATCCGTCCCGGCCTGAGGTAAACATATTTTGCAGAAAAGCTGACGGAGAGCTTGTTTTAACAACCCCAAGGTCAGCAAGTCAAAGCCTGCCCTCGTCACGCCACCCTGGCTGTGTGGTGGGCTGTCTGTGTTTGTAGCCGCAGACGACACTGTGGCATCTCCACGGAAGATTTATCCTCTACACCTTCAATAATTCAATAATGCCTCCTCTCCTCTCCTCTTCTCTACTCTCCTCTTCCTGCCTACACATCTCGTCTTCTCCACTACTCCTCTTCCTCTCCCACTCCTCTCCTCACATCTCCTCTCCTATTCTCCGCTTCTCCTCTTCCTCTCTTCTCCTGCTTCTCTCCGGCTGTGAGTGTTGTTAGAGAGCAGGCCTAAATGCCACCAGGCCTCAGACCGACCCGCTTCCTCTCCTTTTTCTTAGTAAAGGCATGATGGACTGGTGCTGAGGGCTGCAGGTTTACGAGAGAACACGCAGTCCGTCATCCAACACTAGTCCATGTAGGTGCTTGTGTGTGTGTGTGTTTGTGCTGTATGTTGTGAATCATCTGTGTGTTTTCCTGTGCTGTTGTTGACCTGAGTGATGGGTGGTGACCCCCTGCCTGGCGCCTGCACTCCTCTCTCCCACCCTATTGATTTGATCTGAGGTTTCATAGCCGTGTCATGTGGCTGGGTCATTTCCAGTCGTCGCTGTGAGTCTGTACTGTACCCCGGGTTACACTTTCATAGTGAGCGAGCGGCTTTCACTTAGTATTTGTAAGTGTAAGAAGTCACATGAGATAGTGTTGTATTCATGTCCGTTGATATGAGCATCGGAGAGTTATAAGCTCGAGGTTGTATTTGTAGGAGCCATTTGACTAGGTTAGCCACTACTGTATTCATTAGCCACCAAAACGGAAGAGAATGGACTGAAACAGGGACTACCTGAACTTGTCTGATAAAAAAAGCCTTTCTTTGTCCAAAGTTTTGCAACGGTGTGCCCTAATGAATACGATCCAGGCATTTTCATTAGACATGCAACAAATGAAGTAACCGATTTTGCATCTGTTCCATCAAAGTTTTACTGCCGGTCACTAAGGTGAAGGCTGAAATGGGAGGGTTATCGCCGTCTGTATTATTCGATTGGATTTGATTGAGTGTGATTTTGAACATCCCTCATTTCTCCGAGTTGACAGGTTGCCTCCTTCCCCTGAGCCTGTGGTAAACATTGTAATGAGCGTGGATTTCCCACTCGGTCTCTGCCACACTAGGGCTCAGGTTAAGTGCAGTTCCAGGCTATTATACATCATTAGGGTAAGTAAGACTCAGCCGCGGGGAGAAGAGAAATGGAGGCCTCGGACGTTTCATTCCTCATCGGCTGCATGGTGCTGAGGGAGGGACAGGGAGGCAGGAATAAGGCCCAATATCATACACACTCGCACGGTTGGACACTCACACGCAAGCAAATACATGTACGCATGCACACGCACAGCCACATAGTCACACATCACTGTGCCAACTTTATAGGGGTTAAAACACCCTGATCACTCCCACACCAGCCAGTCAGTCAGTCAGTCAGCCAGTCAGTCAGTCAGCCAGTCAGTCAGTCAACAACATTACTACTGGGGACGAAACTACCCTACACTCTACATGGGAAGACAGAGTTGAAACTGGGACTTCTGGGATTTCTTTGACGTTCCGTGTCTTTAGAATTAGTCCCATACCAGAGCAGGAACCTCCAGTTGGGCTTGTAAAGTGTGGACTAGATTTGGGGGCCAATGGTAGCTTCACTCGCCTGGTCTTGCAGAGGAGAAAGCAAACTCAGAAGTGAGAGATGAAGGAGAGCAGGAAAAATACTAATTGTTCTCATTACATAGCAAATCAAAATCAATAGAGCACAAATAGAGGAGGGGCCAGAGTGGTCTTGAAGGACACTGTAGTTATTGCAACGAAGACGATTTCCTCCCTCCACCCGGAATTAAAACCCGAGTCCGGACGGCGCAGTGGAACCGATCACATTTGAATGCTAATTTCTATAAAGGACAGTTAGATTAATAGATCTGCTCTTCTCTCTGATTAAGGAATTGGGTGCATTTGAGATTGGAGTTTTAAATGCAATTTAAAGAAGAAAAAACACATGGAGAAAAATAGGAGATATTTCCTCAATTAAAGCCAGAAATGCCATTACCAGGAGAGCATATTTTCTACAGGCAATTACAAGGTCAATACATCCTCAACATCCTCCCTTAATGTTCCCCTATGTATGTTCTGGAATTGTGTTCTTGTATTCTACTTCTTTAATTGGCTCTGTAGTGGCTGCGCAGACACACACACATACGCTCGTTCGTGCGCACACACACTCATAAATTCATGTGCACAAACACGCACACGGACGCACGCCGCACACACACACACACAGACCCACACCACACACACACACACACACAGACCCTGCACACACATATAGTTTTAGTAGCTGGGGGAGCAGGGGGAGAGAAGGGCTGGTCTGGTTTGTCTCTCTGGGCTGGGTGACAGCTGTGTGTGAAGTCCTCTGAAACCGCCCACACTGTCATCTGTTCACAAGAGATCCACACACACACACGCGCACACACACATGCACACATGCAAATACTTATTTGCAAGTACTTAACATCATGATAAGCTGTTAGTGGTTTTGTAAAGCATTCCTTCATTATTGACTTGAGTCCATAACCCAGACCTACCTTGAAAGGACAGAGATGGAAATTCAGGTGGCAGCAAACTGCAAAAGTGACAAAGAGTGAGGAGGAGAGAGGGAGAAGAAGACTAGCTGCGAAAGAGGCAGAGAGGACAGAGCGAAGAGGAGCGATTTCACGCGCGAGAAAGAAAGAGTGAGAACGAAGGAGAAAGCGAGAGGGGCAGGGCTGGTTTACATAACACCGGAGATCGTCTTTGGCATGCGTCAGCTGCCGAAAGGCATCAATCACTCCATCTGTGTAAAATCACAAGCTGACTCCGATATTGCTAAATATTTATACTGTCAGATACACACAGGCAGTGCAGATGAAAAGGGCCATTCATTAGGCCTTCTCCAGCCTGTCAGCCTGCAGATGGAGATTAGAGGGAAACCTCCCACCATGGTTGCCTCACTCCGTCTCCCCAGCTCTATATTTAGCCCCTTCACCACGATAAATATCTCCAGCATGCCTCTGTTAGGTAAATACTGGATAAATATGACCAGGGATGATCTGGAGGTAATGTAAACAGAACGTTGTGTCGTTGAGAGGTAACAACAGGGATGTAACGCAGTAGGTTTGGGTTTGGTCAGGCCGGTTGCCTCGACTTTGCTAGGTCTTGCGCAACCTACATTTTTCTCTCTCTCTCTCTTTCTGTCTGTCTTTCTCTTTCTTTGTATTTCTTTCTCTATCTCTTTCTTTCGCTCATCTCTTTCTCTTCATCTATCTTCTTCAGTTTAGACGTGAAGTGCGGCACATATTTTTGATTACTCACAGAGTGCTGAATATTTCATCTGTCTGACTAGTAGCCCCCCTCCCGCTCTCTCTCTCTCTCTCGCTCTCTCGCTCTCAAAGCAACAAAGAAATAGAAAACTTTTCTGCTTAATTACAGTGGAAATCTCCATGTTGATTAGCGGGAAAAAATCTACTTTAGTCTTCCCAACTTCAAATGCATAATGAATCATTAAGTCATGGGAGAGTGTGAGTGAAAGGGATAGAAAAGGGACACATGGATGGAGGGAGGAATGGAGAGAGGAGGAGAAAGGGAAAGGTGTGTAATTATCTTCAGAACGTAGACATCACCAGTAAATCCATGGAGCCATCTGACATGGCTAATTAAGGAAGCAATCAAAGGTCCACCTCCCGAGAGTTGGAGAGGGAAAGGGCAAGGGAGAGAGAGGGAGAGGGAGAGAGAGGGAGGGGTAATGGGGAGAGTGAGAGAAGGTCAGGAAGGAGAGTGGAGGAGTGACTGAAGCAGTCTGTTCTGTTGTGGTCTTTGTGATGATTCCATGTGTTAGTCCTCTGAGCGGAGGCTCATGCAGGCCTATCTAACCCCAGCTCCTTTATCATGCTTTCGGTCTGACGCTCACTATCACAGATACAGTGGGGAGAACAAGTATTTGATACACTGCCGATTTTGCAGGTTTTCCTACTTACAAAGCATGTAGAGGTCTGTAATTTTTATCATAGGTACACTTCAACTGTGAGAGACGGAATCTAAAACAGAAATCCAGAAAATCACATTGTATGATTTTTAAGTAATGCATTTGCATTTTATTGCATGAAATAAGTATTTGATACATCAGAAAAGCAGAACTTAATATTTGATACAGAAACCTTTGTTTGCAATTACAGAGATCATACGTTTCCTGTAGGTCTTGACCAGGTTTGCACACACTACAGCAGGGATTTTGGCCCACTCCTCCATACAGACCTTCTCCAGATCCTTCAGGTTTCGGGGCTGTCGCTGGGCAATACAGACTTTCAGCTCCCTCCAAAGATGTTCTATTGGGTTCAGGTCTGGAGACTGGCTAGGCCACTCCAGGACCTTGAGATGCTTCTTACGGAGCCACTCCTTAGTTGCCCTGGCTGTGTGTTTTGGGTCGTTGTCATGCTGGAAGACCCAGCCACGACCCATCTTCAATGCTCTTACTGAGGGAAGGAGGTTGTTGGCCAAGATCTCGCGATACATGGCCCCATCCATCCTCCCCTCAATACGGTGCTTACCCTAAACTTCAGACGGGCCTGGACATGCACTGGCTTGAGCAGGGGGACCTTGCGTGCGCTGCAGGATTTTAATCCATGACGGCGTAGTGTGTTACTAATGGTTTTCTTTGAGACTGTGGTCCCAGCTCTCTTCAGGTCATTGACCAGGTCCTGCCGTGTAGTTCTGGGCTGATCCCTCACCTTCCTCATGATCATTGTTGCCCCACGAGGTGAGACCTTGCATGGAGCCCCAGACCGAGGGTGATTGACCGTCATCTTGAACTTCTTCCATTTTCTAATAATTGCACCAACAGTTGTTGCCTTCTCACCAAGCTGCTTGCCTATTGTCCTGTAGCCCATCCCAGCCTTGTGCAGGTCTACAATTTTATCCCTGATGTCCTTACACAGCTCTCTGGTCTTGGCCATTGTGGAGAGGTTGGAGTCTGTTTGATTGAGTGTGTGGATAGGTGTCTTTTATACAGGTAACGAGTTCAAACAGGTGCAGTTAATACAGGTAATGAGTGGAGAACAGGAGGGCTTCTTAAAGAAAAACGAACACGTCTGTGAGAGCCGGAATTCTTACTGGTTGGTAGGTGATCAAATACTTATGTCATGCAATAAAATGCAAATTAATTACTTAAAAATCATACAATGTGATTTTCTGGATTTTTGTTTTAGATTCCGTCTCTCACAGTTGAAGTGTACCTATGATAAAAATTACAGACCTCTACATGCTTTGTAAGTAGGAAAACCTGCAAAATTGGCAGTGTATCAAATACTTGTTGTCCCCACTGTATGTGACCGACCGCCTCGATTCGGTCTTGTGTAGCAAAATTTGAAATTGTGTTTTTTACATTGGATTAAAGTAAAGACTCGGAGCTAGAAAATGGTATATCATACACTGCAGTTGAGGAACAATGGGAAAGTAATTCTGCTTTGAAAGTTGATAAACTTGTAATCCCACTTTTGAGAAAATGGCTGTTGAATGTTTTGGTACACCTACTGGAGAGCTCTTCTTTGTCTACACCCATTCAGCATCGATCACACCCTCTTAACCTTAGTCCCACCCATCTCTTTAAGGATTCACATGTGAGGCCATGTGGTAAACACACGCTATATCAAATCAAATAAAATGTTATTTGTCACATACACAGGATACAGAAGGTGTAAACGGTACAGTGATAGTACTTGCAAACTTGCATAGTAGTAATATCAAAAACAGAAAATATTTTATAAATATTTTATCGTTATTAGATGGCGCTTACCCGACACACTTGTCTAAATTGATGGGTCATGTGAAGGAAATGCTATAACCACCCCTCACCCACATCTAACTAAGTGGATGGGTCACTATTGTCTAGACATGTTCATGAAATGCAATCGATGGCCGTAATCACCCCCAGACACACCTGCTAATTTGATAGGTCATGTAATAATCCGGCTGAAGTGGAGTCTTTTGTTTAGACATGTTGCTAGCTAGGTAGCTAAACAATGAACCGGCATAACCCCAACTCATACTACTACCAATACAAACATTGTCATAGCTGTAGTATGAATCTACAGGTAGCTAAAGCTAACAAACTAGGTTCAATGTTAACTAGCTAACATTAGGCTATAACAAGCAATGCAAATGGATTTCTGATTCGAATAATATTACTACACAGATCATACACGTAACGTTAGCTAGCGAGCCAGCAAGCTAACATTTGCTAGCTAACTTACAGTATGCTTTAACTTACAATAAACATGACTTTCTGACAAAATTATAAACGTATATATCTGGAAAATGTAGCTAGACTCTTACCCGTATACATGGATGAATGCTTCACGGCAGACTGGAACCATTTAACTCTGTTTTATTTGTAGCTACATCTTGTTTGGCCAGCTTTGTGTCAAGTCACTCCAGTTCATACTGACCGTGGCGTGTGCAGAAAGTAGCCCATCACTTTTTCCTACTGATCTGTCGATAGCGCCTGCTAAATTCAGGGCTTCAATGTTGTTGAGAAAAGTAGCAAAACTTTTGTAGTTCTCGATGGCTAACGTTATATCTTTCAAAAACAGCGTGGTAGAAAGGACTGTCAACACAAACTGAACAGCTCACGTTATAGACAGAAGTGTGCTACATGGCAGACCAATCCATACAAATCTCCCGGCATGTCCAGTCCATACAGTATTTGTTATTAAGGCACATGAAAGTACATGTTTATGTTCAAATGCTGCTCCTGTGAAGTAGTCACGTGCGACATACGCCTAGTTTCCTGAAACGAGTCACATATTGTAAGTCAGTGTGCTATGCCCCAGTGGAAGGGTGTGTGAGTGTGTGTGTGTGTGTGTGCTTTCTCAGCGGTGCTCTGTAAGAGAACCCATGATGACTTATGGGGCACATGTATAATGTAACGGCAACTCTGCTAGAAATCAGCTTGGACCTTGGTAGTAATTCACCCAAGAGTCAGTGCTCTGTGAAATGTGTGTGTCTCTGTGTGTCTGGGATTCCTCTGAACGAATCGTCCAAAGGGTCGGACGCTTTCCCCCCCAAAAACTCACCTTTATCAAGGGTTACCCCCTCTCCCCACCCTCCCTCCCCGTCCTCCTCCATTCCCTCCCCTGGTGGAAGATGTGTGGGTAACCAGGGGGTCAGCCAGTCTTGGCCAGGGGAGAGTCAGCAGAAATGGAGCTGTGGAGAGAGAGGAATGCATGGAGGAAAGAGAGGAGTGCAGGGAGGAGAGAGAGGAGTGCAGGGAGGAGAGAGAGGAGTGCAGGGAGGAGAGAGAGTAGTGCAGGGAGGAGAGAGAGTAGTGCAGGGGGAGAGAGGGTAGTGCAGGGAGGAGAGAGAGGAGTGTAGGGAGGAGAGTGAGTAGTGCAGGGAGGAGAGAGGAGGACCGTGACCTGGCTGTATGCACTGTGAGTGACCAACACTGTACCAAACCCTGGTTGTATATCTTCTTCCTTTGCTGGCAGCCCTATGCCCTAATTTTACGTCCTTAAAGGCCCACTCTGTGATTTTTATGATTTATTTATGATTTTATGAATGATTGAAACCCATTGATTCTTGAAGAATATCACTTATGTGCCTCTCTTGAGCTACATGTTGAATATACGGTTGACCTAGAAAGATCAGTGTGCCCATGTATGGCTGTTTGTCCTTGGGGTGTTACTGTACTGTGTGTCTCCATCCTTCTCTCTCCTCCTTATCCTTCTCTCATCTCTCCGTCCTCCTCATCCCTCTGTCCCCCTAGTGTCAATCTCGTCCTGGTGTAATTGGTTGTTTTTTGGTCACCAGGCCCGTCCCCTCTCTCTCTCCCTGGCTTTGATTCATAGGGCTTGTAAAGGTGACAGTGGTCCCTCTCAGTCTCTTTCAGCTCGAACAAAGCAGGTGACAAAAACGCATCCCTAGACAGCTGACCTGTTGGTCCCCACTGTCCCCACCCTACCTCTCCTTGCCTGTGCTTGAGGGACACAAGGGGAGGAGGAGTGGGTCTCATGCAAGCATGTAGCCTGTACCATGTAGTGGGGGGAGACCCCATACCCTTCTAGCCCCCCCTCCACACATCCCAGTCCCCTCGCTTCCTTCTTCTCCCCCTCCCCCTAACCTAACCTCCCATGTCCCCCTCCCCCTAGTCCCACAGCCCAGCCCCCACAGCCCATCCTTGGTGACCTGGATACATGCTCTCTCTGACACTTTAACTACTTAGCTGTGTCACCTTCAAACCCCCAAAAGCACCACTGACACCCATCCTACTTGTGCATCAGCTGTAAAACGCCCTCACAAATAAAATACCCACATGTGTCTCGGGTGTAGTGGTCTCACACCGCCCCATTCTAAGCATCCAGGTTCATATCTATAATTTTACGTAATCGGCGCGTTAAAGGATTGTAAAGGACTCCATTTGAAAATTATTGATCTTAAAGCCCATGTGTTTTTCACAGTGTTGTCATTGTGCCGTCATGTTTGATACAGTATAAATGACTGAGCCAGCTTGACTGAGCCAGTTTATGATTCGTATTCACTCTAAATGCTGTATGGTCAGTTCAGTGTTAAGGCAGTTCAGACAATGTTAAGGTTGACTTGTGTAATTGATTGGTGGGGGCTGCATGTTGGTGTTAAGGTTAATTCCTCTAACTGCTGGTAAGTGGCGTCTCAACGCTTCCCAGGCGACTGCCCTCTCCTCCCTGAAGTAATGCCACTTATAACCCCCCTCCTCTGCCCAACACCACAGGCTGTGCTGGCCGGGGGCATTGATCCACTGATCAATATATAGCTGCATCTGTAGTGTACACTACACTGAAGACTCCAAGCTGTTGGTCGTATGGTTATAGGGTAGGCTAAAGGCGTCCGCATGCTTCCCAGCCAAAACAGTTCGGAACAGTCTGGGCATATATTATGACAACATTTTGTGACGTTTTTGTTCGTTTTTTTTGTTCGGCTGTTTGGGCACACATATTTTTTCTCTCGAGGCAAGCCGAAGTCGGTAGCCGAAGTCGGTAGCCGAAGTCTACACCGCCTCGTCTGTGATTACCCAACAGTAGGAATTCTTCAATGAAGTGCCTGTTGTCATTCAATGAGAGATGACTCATCCTCATGCACATTTTTTCACTTGAGAAATACTGCACCAAACATTGCATGACTAAGATCTCTTCTGCAAAACATTTCAAAATGAATGAGAGAGTTCTTGAATGATCTTAGATTAATTCGGACTATTTTGAGGAAGTGTATACTGGCAACGGCATGTCAAAATGGACAAACAGTACTATTGACGTTTTTCAAGGTCTTTAAGTATGCGAGCACACTGTAAGCGAGCACACTGGCTGTGTATGTGTGTCTGACTGACTGACTGTCTGTCGGTTTGTCTGTCTGCATTCTCCTGTGTCTCTGACACTATAATTCTCTTATTCTTTATTCTCTCCCCATTCGATCCCTGTTGTGGCTTTTCCCTCATTCTCTGTAGGGAGGCCACTCTCATCTGGAGAAATGACATCAGAGCCCCCCTTCCATCGCTCCCCTTCTTTCTTTTTTATCTTATTCTCGCCGAGCCTCCATCTTGTTTGGAATCACTGCAAATAATGCAGTGTGCCTCTCTCTGTCCTCACGACTCGCTGTTAAAGGAATCAGTCACTCAGAACACTCAAAACACATATTAAACACGCATCAGCCTCTCGCCGGGGCCAAATCACGCTGTTCAAATGTTGTTCTTCCACCGGGAGTGTGGGGACAAGTGAAGAGATGGGATGTGCAACATTAACTTGATTCACGGCGGCGGCGACTGAGTGACACCCCATAAACCTCAGCAGGCAGGCTGGCTGCTGCTAGCCCCGGCAGACAGCACCCCACGGATAATGTGACACACGCTAGCGATGCCTCCTATAGCCCGCCACACACAAACACACACACATAAGCGCAGACACACACACACACGTACACATACACACACAAACACACACTCGTTTTATGGTAATGTATAAAACATCTCAGCAGTGAGTTATTGTCCTCTCCAGTCAGCCTCTCGGCTCTTAGCAGTTCAGCGTTGGCGTAATACGTTAGCAGTAAAGCGGTGGCCTGTGGGTCTCTGTAAACAGGTAACCTCTTCTGTCCTAAATGTCAGCCTCCCATACAGAGGGACTGGCACCCTAGCTGTCACAGCACTTGTTCTATAGACTGTCCATAGACTGACCATAGTGTTTCCGACTAATGTATTTATGACTATGGGTTTTAATGTGTTCACTCTGAATGATGGAGATGTGGTTTCCTATTGTGTCATTATACTTCTCATGAAAGGAGTTGAATATTTGTTTCTATTGCGATATAGCCTACCTGCCGTGTACTTCAGGAGATTAGCTAGATTTTGTATTTTATTTTAGAAATGTATTGTTACAGGTTTGTGCTTAAATACATTATGCGATCCATCCAGAGAGTGAGGGAAAAAGAAAGACAGAAGGAGAGAGAACGCGAAAGAGAGAGGGAAATAGAGATGAGAGAGAGAAGGACAGAACGAGACAGAGAAAGACAGGGAAAGAGGGAAACCGTGGTAGGGTATAGGCTTGACTCTGATAATCGAAGAGGCCTTCTCAAGGAGTGGACGACTGATACATCTCTCTGTGAGGGGGCTCTCCTCTTCTCCTCTCCTCTGTCTGGAATGAAACCGGCATCGCTCTGCCACAGTCATCTACACTTATATTTCACTCTGATGTTATGTGTCATCCACAGGGAACGCACAAAGTATCGTTTCCCCCCCAACAATTTCCCATGCAATCACTGGCAGGGGGTTGTGTGAAGATGGGGGCTATTTTGTAAAGGCATATCAGTGGAGGATGGAGATGGACTGCTATTTGGCAGAGGGTGATGGGAGTAGTGATTATGAAGAACTGACCACTGGTCAGTTTGTTGACACACAGACATACTAGCATTAGTTACACTAGTCACTGGGATACACAATGTCCCCGATCTTGATTAGGTGTAGTTGACATTTGCTGTAGCTACAGTATTGTCATTGTGCATTAGTACACTGGTCATCATAGGTCATTTTGTAGCACAACTACATTTTGTAGCTTTGCCATCAAATGATCAACCCACCTGGTAAAATAAGGGTAAAATAAAATAAAAATAGAAATGACAGGGAGAAATAGATAAATAAATGATGGATGAGTTTATTGTTGCGTGTGTGAAGCAGACCTGGGTCAGATTCTTTCAAATACCTCGTTCTCTGATTTACATTTAGCCCGGTACAATGGAACCAAGCACACCTGTAGGTATTAGCTTAGAAAATATTTGACCCAGGTCTGGTGTGTGTGTGTTTGTGTGTGTGTGTGTGTGTGTGTGTGTGTGTGTGTGTGTGTGTGTGTGTGTGTGTGTGTATCTCCTGTTCACCTCTCCAAATCCTTTTCTCTGGATAGATTATGCACGTCTGAATCCTCTGAGCTGCTCTCAACCTTAAACAATGCCATTTCTAACACCATTCCCATTGCCTTGGCAACTCCATAGCAACCTGTGATCTGCCAGGGCATGGTGTGGATCAATTAGCACCATCTGATATCTCACCACTTCTTGTCACCCATTTTAATATCTTGATATTGTCTAGTTTTCTTTCTGGAAAAATGAATTTGTGTATTTATTTTGTTAACAAATATGCATCCTAGATTATTTTTCATATCAAGTTAATGCAGTATTTATATATAATTTTTGATGTTATGCTCTACTATTACATAAACTTTGCCAGTGCCCTGCAGAACTTGAATTTAAAAAGGAATAAAGGAAAAATAGAGGCAACATGCCCCTGGCCAACAGAATGATTGGTCATCAAAAAGAAAGGAGGACCAAGGCACTCTTCATATAATTAATAAAAATGCCATTATTTGTATGGCATGTTCAATGGAACAAACATTTCTAAATCTAAATCTGACGTGTTTTGGCTGCATGGCCTTCATCAGGGAGCACAAAGATATGATAATACAATGTCTTCTTTTGAACAAAGCATTTTCCAATCAACCCTGATTGAAGACACGAGGGCGTGGTTACAGAATAGTTCATAGTCAATAGTCATTGGACAACACCTAGTAACTTTTTTCAACAAGAATGAATGGTCATTGGCGCTATAAGTATAGTCCTAATCACAAAAATGTCCACTGACACAGTTTTCAAAACCCCATGCGCACGTCACACTGCTTTGCCATTAACTTTGCTCCATATCTCTGTATTTTTTCCAGGTATCGTGTCCAAGTCGTTCGAGTGTCGTCTAAAGGGCCAGGGGGCCACATTCGTGGAGGCGGAAAGCGCGTTTGACGGGGCCTTCCCGGTGCGGAGCGTGGGCTCCATGGAGGGGCTGGAGGGCCAGGGGGGTGTCCAGCAGGTGATCATCATCCAGGGCTACGGCGGTGGGGAGATGGCCTTCGACCAGGCCCTGGAAGAGTCAGCCGCTGCCACCTTGCGGGACCTGGCCATGGCGGGTCAGGTGGCCGAGGTGCTCCACATCACTGAGGATGGCCAGGTCATCTCCTCGGGGAGGGAGGTGTCTGCAGGCGGGGCCCATCACCTGGCCGGAGGCACCACCCAGTACGTCCTGCTGGAGTCCGGCGGGTCTGTAGCCGGAGGCGGGGGTGGAGTTCACGGGGGAGGGGCGATGCACCACCACATGGTGTCGGAGTCATCCACGGCTCTGGATGCCCTCCTCAGTGCCGTCAGCGAGATGGGCCAGCAGGACGAGGACAGCCAAGAGGTCATGATTCAGGAAGTGGTGTCAGAGGTCATGGGGCGAGTAGTAGAGGAGGAGGAGATGGAGGTGGAAGTGAAGACGGAGGAGGAGGTGTGCGAGGAGCACCAGGTGCAGGATGAGCAGGTGGTCCAGGAGGTGCTGCAGTTTGCAGCCAGCCAGCTGATGATGAAGGAGGGGCTGACACAGGTAATCATCAACGATGAGGGGACCCACTACATCGTGACGGAGCTGGATGACAACACCCTCCAGGTGGAGGGGACCATGTACACCCAGCACCAGGGAGGGGAGGACGACCAGCAGAGCGAGGGAGTTTCAGAGGGCCAGGCTGGGGAGAGGATGGTCTACTACCTGGATGGAGCTCCACACAACTTGGTTCTGGAGAAGGTGGAAGTGGACTAGTCAGTGACTCTGTCTTGATTCCTCGCGTCCTCTCTCCTCGCCTCCTTCTCAAAACCTGTTGGAAAATAAGTTATAGGGGAGGGACCTTTGACCTTTTCATCCATTGGGTTTTGATGAGGCGGCGAGGAGAGAGAATGCAAGAAATCAAGGAAATGCAATTGAGACTCTCCCTGTGTGAAGACCAAATGTCCAGCTTAAAGCCCCTAAGAGTCTTCCTCTTTGTCTCTTTCATGGATTTTTTTTTTTTTTTTTTTACATAGCTTTATCTCCATTTTGCAACGATTAACTCAGGATAACCTTCACATCTATGGAGTTATAGTGAGGGGCGAAGACTTTGGTGCTAACATTATTTAACGTCTTCATAATCTTACAGCCATTGCCAGAATTACCACTTGTTTTTGAGTTATGACTGTAAGACTGGAAATACATATGCTATTTTCACATGGTTATATTTTTTGAAGTGTGTTCAATTGCAAAAATAATAATTTTAAGATAAAATTTCCAGCAGGAAATGTTCCTGTTATCTAGAAGGACTTAAAATATTTAAGTTGCATTGTTTGGTTTTATTGAAAGTTGGAGAATAATAACAGCTTTATTTTTCAGTTTGATATGGTTTTACTAAAAGGAAGATTCCACCCAAAAACTATCTTTTGGTATTTGTTTAATTAGTCCATTGTTGATACAGTCCCACAATGTTTTGCATGTCAGCAATCAATTTTTCAAGATATATAACTTTCGAAATACAGAAATACAGCCAGTGTGAGGCATTTTGCTACTATATCAACAATGGACTAATGAAACAAATACCAAAATATAGTTTTTGGGTGGAGTTTTCCTTTAAGTAGTGAATTAGTTTGCAATTGTAAATTAAATAATTATTTTTTGTTACTTTATTTGAAAGGTACATTAATAGGTCATGTTTTGATAACAGAGAGGCTATTACACCTTGCTATCGCACCTTGCTGAATCTAGGACCAATAGCATTTTGGACATCGAAAATATCCAGGCTGCTGATTGGTCTAAATCCAGGGGCAGTCCACTGATTGGCTTTTATTCCTGCAATTGCTCAATATGGTCAGGATGCTGATTGGTCTGAATCCAGGGGCAGTCCACCTGTTTTTCAGGATGTTCTTAAAATGTCATGGTGCTGACATTGTTTTGCATCGTTAATAAGTTCTCTCATAGTGAGTGTTCTTTGACTGACAGATAGGACAAATTAATTGGATTGTCGCAGAAACATGTTTTGACAGAATAGCATGAAGAGATGACACAACATTTAGTGAGTTGCTGATAATCGTCAATAAAATAAAGTTGCTAAGTATTTTTTTTCCTGCTCTCAGTTATTGTAAATATGTTTCTGTAAATTAAATTGTAATGATACTTGCATTTGAGTTATGACAATAAAGCTCAATCTTCATTTGGAGGGGTGTTAGTTCACCTCAAGTTTTCTATGACAGTGATACAATCTCCTATTCACATAAACCACATGAATTTACATGCATCAACTGACATAGGAGCTTCGACCAAGTGTGTTTCCAATCACCATCATCATGATCATCACCATTGTCATTATCACCATCATTACCATCATCATGATCGCCATCATCCTAATCATAATCCTCCTCTCCCTCACTCAGCCCCCTATTCACTCCCTCCATTGTGTTGAACAGAACACACACATCCTTTCTCCTTGCAGTATTCAAGAGCTGGAAGAGGGAATCAATATTCACTTAGGGCCGTAGCACAGCCTAGGCTCTGATTGAGTGAGTGGGAGGCCAGAATGACGGCTATGAGCACAATGCTGAAGACTGGCGTTCACACAGGGGCCATCAGGAGATCATCCCTTTACTGAGAGAGAGAGAGAGAGAGAGAGAGAGAGAGAGAGAGAGAGAGAGAGAGAGAGAGAGAGAGAGAGAGAGAGAGAGAGGAGGAGAGAGAGAGAGAGAGAGAGAGAGAGAGAGAGATATGTGGGCTGGCTGAGAGGAGTAGATTACAGCTGGATTGAGGTAGTGAGGTGAGAGAGGAGCAGAAGAGCAGCAGCAGAGAAATCCCACTGTTGGAAGGTGAGCCTGTAATTTCACATGGCATACTGTATGTCTCTCTCCTACACAGGACTATAGCAGCCCTGCCTCAGCTAAAACCTGCAATCCTAGCTGTCTCCTTTCACGCTTTCTCCTCCCAGTTAACACACGGTTAGCACAATTATATCACGTGAATCACCATGGTGTGTAGGTTTCTATGTGTGTATTGCTTTACGTGTGTGTGTACGTGTAATATGCTGGTACATGTGCGCGGCGTGTGTCTCACTCTCTCCACCCTGTGCGGCTTCCTAATCAGAGATGGGTTATTAGCTGCAGCAGGCCGTGCGTGTGACATGGAAGAGGGAGAAATTAGCAGCTGTCACCAAGTGATGAGTTCATTTCCTGACAGGCCCGGTTCGCCTGAGTCCGTTAGAGACGACGGTCAGACGGCTGATGGAAACCTGCCGCTGCAGCTTAATTGGCGAGCCAGGAAAGGGCAGGGGGAGTGTAGGGGGAGGGGAAGGGGGGTGTAGGGACGGCTATCCTCCCTCTCCTTCCATCACTCTGTGGGGGCAGACGGGAGAGCAAGAGGGACAGGGGGTTGGGATCTCTCTGAGTATGATAAATATGGCAATTCTGTTTAGTTCGCCGTCTATAGAAAACATATCAGCCCATGGATCATTTTCTTAATGTCTCCGCTATTAGTTTGGCGGCCCCTTTGGCAGTATTAGCATTCTCGCTGATACTGATACACTCTGGTTGTGTGTTGTGTCCTGGGGGCAGCATGCAGGTACAATTCTATTAAAGGGACCTGTTTGTTTGTGGTCTATTTTCTCTCTATGTTATGTGGTCTTGTACCTGGAATATTAAGGCAGTTGAAGATATAGAACAATTATATATTTTCTAGTCAATCATTGTTTGTATCAATACTCTAACTGAACTGTAATTTCTTGAGTCTGTGAAAGCTTATATAATGCGGCAGCAACAGTTTAGGAGTGGTTCATCTCTTTAAGGAATGATGGGGCCTTCCATCTCTCTCTCCCCCGTATCCCTGTCTTTGATCACACTAATCCAGCGCTAGCACCCCCCACCCTCCTGCCATAGACCCACTGCCAAACCTACCTCAGCGCGTGACAAACATTGACAGCCAGTCCCACTCCATTCCTGAGCCACTCATAGCAGGCGTTCCCCCACAGAACCCCCCCAAACACACACACACAGCCAAATACACACAGTAACACACACACATTGGCTCAAGCATGTCCACAAACACACACAAGCACACACACACACCCCTGAAAACACAACAGGCCCACAGACATGCGGGCTCTCAACACTTCATTACAGTTTTTCTCAATTGCTAAAACACTAAACCCTATTGTCTGAACCAAATGCTCAGTTGCCTGAACCCACTGATTGAATCAATCACTCTTTTGGCAAAACCATAAGCACTTTTCACCTGTTTAGACACAACTTGCCAACACATTTTCATTGGGATGCACCCGTGCTGCATAATGGTGAGCACATGTGACAAAAGTCAAACACAATTAGAGCACAGGTATCACCACTTGAACACAACAACTCAAAATTGATCACACTTGTGGCTAATGATGTGAGGAACATATACAGTAAGCCAGTTCAGAGAGCACTGGTTTGTGAGGCCCTACAATGGATAGAAATCTGAGAGGAAGAGTTCGGTGTGAGAGGAGGTCGAGGTGGTCGAGGTGGTCAGCGAAGACAAAGAACAGTAATATCTGATGAAATCAGAGCTACTGTGATTGACCATGTTCTTGTCCATGGTATGAGCATGAGGGGAGGCTGGACAAAGGGTACAACCAAACATCAGTAGATTCACTGTGTCCACCATAATCCGAAGATTTAGAGAAGAGAACAGGTAATTACCTTTTTCTGACATTATAGTACAGTATGTAAATGTTGACAGCAATTACTGTATGACATACTATATACTGTACCACAGTATACTGTAAGTGAATATATGTTTCAGTACATCACTGTACCAATGTACTGTAGTATTGTAATGGAGGGTTGGTCTAACTGTTTGTAGGCCTAGTATTCCATGTATATTTTTGTAACTCCATGTTCTCTTTTTTGTAGAATTGAAAGACTGCCACATGGGGGTGGGAGGACAGGTATGTTCTCCCCACACCAAGAGACCCTAATTGTTGATATGGTCCGTAAGAAAAATGCCATTAAACTGAGCGAAATTCAGCAGAAGATCATTGAGGACCATTTACATTTTGAGGGTATCAACAGTGTCAGCCTCTCTACTGTTGATCGTGTCCTCAAGCGCAACAGACTGCGCATGAAACAGCTATACAGAGTGCCCTTTGATCGCAACTCAGACAGAGTCAAAGAGCAAAGATTCCAGTATGTACAGGTTGGCATATATCCAGACACATTCAATGTTGATTACTCTAAGTAGTGATTTACTGTAGTGGCCTAAATCACTTTTTCCGTATCACTTACAAAACTATATCTATTTCTACAGAGGGTTTTTCAACTGGATGCAATGGAAAGACCCCATCAATACATCTACATGGATGAAGCTGGGTTTAATCTCACCAAAAGGAGAAGGAGAGGCCGTAATGTGATTGGCCATCGGCCATTGTTGGTGTTCCTGGGCAGCGTGGTGGCAATGTCACATTATGTGCTGCCATCAGCAATCATGGGGTTGTCCACCATCATGCCAACCTGGGGCCCTACAACACTCACCAGCTCCTCATTTTCCTCAATCACATGCGAGATGCTTTGTTAGGGCAGCAGGATGAGCATCCCATCTATGTTGTTGTTTGGGACAATGTGAGTTTTCACAGAGCCCTCCAGGTTAGAGAGTGGTACAATATGAACCAAGGTTTTATCAATCTTTGCCTTCCACCGTACTCCCCTTTCCTAAACCCCATTGAGGAATTCTTCTCCTCATGGCAGTGGAAGGTATATGAACGCCAACCTTACACCAGGGTAAATCTCCTGCAAGCCATGGGACTTGCCTGTGGTGACATAGGTGTGGAGGCATGCCAAGCCTGGATACGGCATGCCAGGGGTTTTTTCCCCGTTGCCTGGCCAGACAAAATGTGGCCTGTGATGTGGATGAAGTCCTGTGGCCTGACCCAGTACGGAGACATGATGCTGTGGCTGAGTAATGCACTTATTTGTATATTTTTGTACTTTATTTTTACATGGGCTTACTGTACACAAGTGGCAAACGCATAAGATTTCTGTTTGTTTTTACAAGTGCTACATGTAAATGCACAATATTTCTGTTTTGTTTTTTTGTACAAGTGCTAAATGCACAGGTTTTTTTTGTTTTGCAACATGCATTTAGCCTACAGTGAACAATAAACATTTATTTCTCCAGCTTCATGTCCTGAGCATTGTGTTTTCTATTTTTCTACGTAGTGTTTAGTGACTGTTCAGTAGTGTTTTTTATTTTGATTGACTCGGGGCACGATTTGACAACATAGTTCAGTTTTGAGCACAGATTGAACTGTTTTGAGGTGAAAGTTTGGTTTTGCAAGAAGAGTCTGAGGTTTTGTGAATGTAGCTTGAAAATTGGGTTTTGTGTTCACAGTTAAGAGAAAAGGAGAGCAGCTTTCAAGAAATGTGTCTTAGCAATCGAGAAAAACTGTAAGAGAAGCAGTGATTGAAAAACGATCCGATTAGCTTAGTCTGAAGAGCGGGGTGACCGAAATAACTGTCATTTCAACCTTGAACGAGAAACAACTGTAAGTGCTTTTAATTAGACACACAACACAGCGGAATAGTCTTGCAATGAGAGAGAGAGAGAGAGAGAGAGAGAGAGAGAGAGAGAGAGAGAGAGAGAGAGAGAGAGAGAGAGAGAGAGAGAGAGAGAGAGAGAGAGAGAGAGAGAGAGAGAGAGAGAGAGAGAGAGAGAGAGAGAGAGAGAGAGAGAGAGAGAGAGAGAGAGAGAGAGAAGAGAGAGAGAGAGAGAGAGAGAGAGAGAGAGAGAGAGAGAGAGAGAGAGAGAGAGAGAGGTGTATTTCTCCTCCTTCCCCGGCAACTTTATGAAAACTTTGTTGAAGTAAAAGGGTGGCAAAACTTCCTTAAAAATGTTTTTCCATTTAGATTTACAATATTTAATTTAGATCTCTAGAGAGAGAAAAATGTGATGTTCTACATCTATCTGCTTAAATTATGTAATTTAACATTCTCAGTTTTCTTTTGCTACCATTTAGAGAGAAAGATACACATGGATACACATTTAAAGAGATCATGCTACCGCTGAAACAGAATATGACTGTTTGCTATATTTTCACTGTCCGAGAGAGCTAACACTGTATTCTCTTTCAAAAGCTATTGGGATATTGTTTCACCATATGGAGGATTAGTGAGGGTAGTATTACTGTACTAAAACTAACAAAAAGGAATGGTTAGGACATTTCTGTTTCTTTCAAGATTCTCTATGTATCCCTGTTCCCTACACATTATAAGGCTCTAGCTATTCAAAAATGGTATGGGGTCGTGTGTGGCTCAGTTGGTAGAGTGTGGCGCTTGCACACCAGGATTATGGGTTCGATTCCCATTATGTAAAATGTGTGCACACATGATTGTAAATTGCTTTGGATGAAAACGTCTGCTAAATGGCATATAATATGTTTAAAGGGTTCCCCTCGTGCTGCAAAAATAAATGTGTAGATTCAAGAATACAACAGTACAATGTTAGGTGTATAAAACTAAAATATTGTCAGCTGTTTTTCAATTGGAATAGGCTTTCTCGCAACACAATAATTATTGATTCATTTTGAAACATTCTATAAATCTAGTTTTTAAAATTCTCTTGCTCTTCTTTCTAAATGTTCCCATTACACTAGAATGGATGCTGCTTTTCCATGAGTGAACCGGGACTCATCAAACCATACTACTTTCCCCTCCCTATCGGTCCCTCTCACGTCTCCTGCTCTCCCCTCCTTATGTGGGCCATGAGATGGGGGTGGAGAGAGGACATGAGGCGGAGGCACGCAAGGCTCTAAGTTCCACCCAGTGAGCAAAATTAGTTGAAAAACGTATTTTCAATGTCTTTTCAACCTCCCTGAGTGAGCTCATTTAGAGGATAGACTTTGAGTTTTGTTGATATTGGATTAGATGTGATATGACTCCTGACTGTGTCATTACTGTGTCTTTAAACCAGCCCTGTGCCTAAGCTGTCGACTCCACCAATGGGTGGTGTTTGTGTCATTCAAAGACTCATAATGCACACTAATTCCCTCATACCCAAAGATTTGGTTATCATTTTTTACCCTAAGCCTGCTTGTTGATTTGGCCTTTAAAATATAAACATATCTGAACTGGTTATAAATCCATTGGCTCTGGATAATGCTGGAGTTTTGTGTAAGACTTAAATAATTGCAGACGTTTCATCCCCAGCTGTCCTCTTTAAACGGCACAGTGAATTGAGCTCAGATTTGTGAAGTGTAGCCCTTAGTGGCCCCTGGTGGCCATGTAACAAGCATGGGGGGCCCCTATGGTAAGTGTTCTCAGGGGACCTCGGCTCTGATCCAGCTCTCCCTGGGGCCCAGTTAATTTCAGCTGCACTGAGAGTCTCTCGATATTCACCACTGCTCTCCACTCCTCCTTCCCTCGTTCTCCTGTTCTTTCTCCTCCTTCTCTTCCTCCTCTTCTTCCCACTCCTATTCGTCCTCATAAAACTCTGCTCTGTAGTCAAAAAGGTGTACTGCCATGTGGGAATCAGCTGGTCTTATTACAGGCAGGTAGAGCGAGCGGTGACGGAGAGTCAGTGACAGAGAGTCAGTGACAGAGGCGGGGCGCAGAGATACCAAGCAAGTATAGGCCCAGGGAAGGAGGGAGCTCCCGCCAACCTCCCTCTCCCCCTTCCTCTCCCCTCCAGCCCCTCCATTCCTGCCCTGCGGCTCAGCTGAGGGGGGTGGGGTGAGGAGGGAGGGCAGTGGGGGCGCACAGATCATGCCGGGCGGCTCCACAGGAGTGATAAGAGCGAATAAGCTGTCAGCGTCGGCGTTGGATGGGCCTTATTGTTCATATTTAGATGGAGGAACAATGGCGGGGTGTCAGGCGCCCATAGTTCATAATCTGCTGATGCTGACCAAGTGTCAGTGTGATCCATGAGCGCTGTGGCTCCTGAATCCTTAAGCAATCCCCCGTAGGAATGTCATGGGGGAGAGTACAAATGGGACAGCATCTGCTGGACTATAGATAGGTATAGAAGAAGGGGGGGGGAACGTGGGGTGAAAAGAAAAGAGAAAGAGACATATTTAAAAAAGAGAAGAGAGGGAGAAAATACAGTGGGATGAAAGGACATTTCCTGATGATGGAGAGAAGTTTCCCATGTTTTTTCAAAGGGAGTCCAATTGTGGGGGGATTTGGGCGGGTGCTTCAGAGAAAGGCTAGAGCCAGACACCTGCGTGGAGAGAGGGATAAATAGATGGATGGTAGAGATGGAGAGAGTGAGATGAAGAGGCGGACAGAGAAAAGGGGAGAAAGAGGGACAGATTGCGAGGGGCCCTTGGCTGTAGCGCTCACAGCTGCAGGTGAGAGAGAGGAGAATGGATGTCAGATTAGAGAGGGGGCCCTCAAGAGATCCTTCCCTCACAACGAGAGCCTGATTCAGGGCAGAGACACTCAGAGAGACAGGGAGACCACTGGAGCTCACACGGTTAATAACATTAAGAACCACACCACTCTCACTGCTAAGTAACTACACACTCTCTACACTGTTTCAAAACTAAACTGACTGACAACACTCATGAGAGTGGATGCACACGCCTGTGTCACGTGTTTGTTGGCGTTTTTAAATGTGTCACATGGAAAATGGCCCCCTCCAGGCACTCTTAATTTACTGTCAAAACCATTAGACATGCAGGGGGAGGAAAATAAGAGATGGTATCAGTTACGCATGAGCTACAGTAATTAGCCCCCGTGTGTGTGTATGTGTGTGTGTGTGTGTGTGTGTGTGTGTGTGTGTGCGTATACAGTATGAGGGAGAAAGATATTGTGAGTGTGTGTGTGTGTTTGAATGTACAATACGTCCCCTGAGCTACACAATACATATCATAAAAAAATATGCAAACAGGAATAATCTTTGTCAGCTTTGTTGCAAATTCTCTAAATTATGAATTTTCTCTTAGGAGTCATAATTGTAATATGTGCTATGCTAATGGTTCCATTCATTTTTAGATGACATGGTTGTAAGAGAGGTGCCATGTCATGCCATCCTGATTACCCCCATGGATCCCGAACTGCCCATCCACCACCCCTCTGCGTCCCATGTCAGTCCCCTCGCATGTCCCCTCTCCCCCCACCGAGGCCTAGTGGTGTGTGTGGCAGGCCAGCTTAGGCACGTCATGTGATTTCAGCCTATTGTTGATACTTACTGAACTGATTAAAAACAAATCCCACGATAGCAACCACTTTTACTGTCATTAATATTTATTCCATTTCTTAAAGGGAAAGTGTTTCCTTACTAGGATATGAGCGATGGATCAACATCCCTTGTCTCACTACGTCTGCGTCCCAAATGGCCCCTTATTCTCTTTATAGTGCACTACTTTTGACAAGGGCCATAGGCTCTGGTCAAAAGTAGTGCACTATAAAGGGAATAGGGTGCCATTTGGGACGCGGCTTAGATCTTTACCCAGCAGGCTCCGTTGCCCTGTGTTCTGTGGGCCGCAGTGTTCCATGGCTCTGTTCAGTGTCAAGAGCAGTGGGTTGACGTCCAAGACAAACAAAACAGTCTACCAGAGTCTCCCTGCTCGCTGACAGCCACAGGAAAGGGGGAGAGCGAGAGAGAGAGGCCGGTCCTTTGCATCTGAAACGCCATTGACATCACTCCGAGCTAAGCCAGTCCTCCGCACGCCGGTCCAACTCGCTCCCCAAGGCCACGGCTCTGCCCTGTAATCAGTTTTTGTATCCCGTTACAACCCCCCTACATACAAACACACCCCACCTTCTACCCCAACGCGAACCCACCACCTAAGCACCCTCCACCCCCCACGGCCCACTCCTACCATTCAAGTTAGGGCTATTGACAAACATACAGACCCCAGTAATACCACTGGTGTTTTCCAGGCCTATCTGACTAGCTAGGGGGTGGAAGGATTACTTTATACTATTCCAGGTATTCCTTAAAGAGGTAGGGTTTCAAGTGTCTCCGGAAGGTGGTCAGTGACTCTGCTGTCCTGGCGTCGTGGGGGAGCTTGTTCCACCATTGGGGTGCCAGAGCAGCAAATAGCTTTGACTGGGCTGAGCGGGAACTGTGCTTCCGTAGAGGTAGGGGGGCTAGCAGGCCAGAGGTGGATGAATGTAGTGCCCTCGTTTGGGTGTAGGGTCTGATCAGAGCCTGAAGGTAAGGAGGTGCCGTTCCCCTCACAGCTCCGTAGGCAAGCACCATGGTCTTGTAGTAGATGCGAGCCTCAACTGGAAGCCAGTGGAGTGTGCGGAGGAGCGGGGTGACATGAGAGAACATGGGAAGGTCGAACACCAGACGGGCTGCAGCGTTCTGGATAAGTTGTAGGGGTTTAATGTCTGCTTTAGGATTCTGTCAAGTTCTTCAGGTACATCACAACACTCTCCTTTGTCTCCACATTTCTAAAGATAATCCACACCCCCACTGTGGTGTTGTATCAGTCCATTGGTAAATATCGTCATAGAAACATATGTTCAACCCTCACCAAATGATGTTACATTAATACATTTTCAACAATGTCAGTGTCACCTCGCACTTCGCTGAGGCCTTGATAACGGAAGTATGGTTGAAACAAGGCCATGTGTTAAATGTGAAGATATGTCAAACGTAAAAGGAACACTTTATCTAACACATAAGCAAACAATAGAAAGAAGAGAAATTGGAGCATGACTCAAATCTGTCACTGAATACTAACATGTTACATCTGAGCTATAGAATAGGAGCCTTATGCAGAAGCTGCCACACACTGGAAACTGATGGAAGGACCCATATACATTTCAGGTGATGTCACATTCTGTATCGAACTGTGACCGACCTTGCTCCGCTATTATAAAGGAATATAAAATAAGTATTGACACAGTCTTTATACTCCCAATGGTGGATGATGGCAACACGTATGAACCATTGCTTCAACCCTCAGAGACAGAGAGAAGGTCTTGCCTCAGCCGGGTGTGGCTGGCAGCCGAGGCCTCAGGCATCAGTGAGTGTGTGTGATTGTCATCAGTGTGTGAGCCCAGGAGAGATCCTGGTGGAATAACATCCAGTGACCTTAGCCTTATGTGGTAGGCAGCTGCTCTGGGGGTCAGGTGTATGGTGTTCATTTTAGGACACCCTAAGGGCTGACAATTGACTCAAGAAGGGATGAGGCTTAAAGCTTACGTACATCCTAAAATGTACACCGTACACGTGGAGGGCTCTGACTCCAGGACATAGCAACACTTGCATCAGACTACAAACACCTGGGTCCTCCTCTCTCAGGCCACTATAGAGACCATGCCAAGCTAGGGCCTAGTTAAGTAATATATTTAATTAAGTAATAAATTATGTTCGCTACATGCTTCTTTCACATACAAATTTCAATCGTTCTATAAAGAATTGAATTGTCAATTAAAAGTATTCTCCACACCGATAGGATTGGTCTGAGCAAGGACCTGCATAGAATCACTGATCCACAAATCACCTTGCATCCCAAAACAACTGCTCATCAAAGTGCTGAAGCTTAGAAAATCTGACAGCGCCATGTGAGGAGGGCCTTGATTCTCTGATTTAGAACACAAACAAACTCCTCCACAACTTGTCAAGTCACCCAGAACAACATCAGCAGAGATACAGTATTTTTAACTGACAATAAAATTATGTATAGAACCATTGAAATGTTTACGTGAAAGAAGCGTGCAGCAAACATGATTTATTACTTAATTGAGTTGAGTGTGTGAATGAAGAGTGACAAGACGTGTCATTGCAGAGTGCCACAGGTAATTACGTGCTACTAAATTGGGCTTTGTCGAGGTGAGAGTCTCACAATGCTTATATACGCCAGAGTTGGGCCCCACACATCCAAGCTGTTTTTATTTGTGAGGAACTCATCTGTGCAGAATTTGGGGGGGGTGATGTCATAGCTGGCTCACAACATGTAGCTTACATATGCAACACAGAAACGCACGCACGCACACACACACACACACACACACAGTCAATCGGTATGCTAAAAGCAACTTGTAATCAAGCTGAAAAACATGTCTGTTAGAAATCACTCAATCCTGACGAGATGTATAATCAAATTACCTGAGGAATTAGTGTGTTGTTGTGTCAACATCCATGTAACATACCTGAAGGCTCTAGAATGACTTAACAACGTAATTGTACATAATAATAATATGCCATTTAGCAGACGCTTTTATCCAAAGCGACTTACAGTCATGTGTGCATACATTTTTACATATGTGTGGTCCCGGGGATCGAACACACTACCCTGGCGTTACAAGCGCCATGCTCTACCAATTGAGCTACAGAGGACCACAAACATATTGTATAGGTTGCACTTAGAAGGAATGATATTGCTGGATTGTGAACTACACATTACAGAGGACATTGGGGGTCACACACCAGAGCATCACACATAGGCTACACTGCTAACCCAACTATTTCCTCATTATATGTTGAGCCCTGACCCTTGACCTTGGTCTAACCTTGTGAAACACAAAGGGGACTTCAGAACACAACACACTTTAATTAAACACTTTTTTTTTGGGGGGTAGACCAGCTTCAATATTGCAGATAGATTGTGGCTTCCATCAATGTACTGTAATTGTCTGCATCATTTCTAATCCCCCATAAATGTATACAGTGAGGGAAAAAAGTATTTGATCCCCTGCTGATTTTGTACGTTTGCCCACTGACAAAGACATGATCAGTCTATAATTTTAATGGTAGGTTTATTTGAACAGTGAGAAACAGAATAACAATAAAAAACCCAGAAAAATGCATTTAAAAAATGTTATAAATTGATTTGCATTTTAATGAGGGAAATAAGTATTTGACTCCACTGAAAAACATTACTTAGTACTTGGTGGCAAAACACTTGTTGGCAATCACAGAGGTCAGACGTTTCTTGTAGTTGGCCACCAGGTTTGCACACATCTCAGGAGGGATTTTGTCCCACTCCTCTTTGCAGATCTTCTCCAAGTCATTAAGGTTTCGAGGCTGACGTTTGGCAACTCGAACCTTCAGCTCCCTCCACATATTTTCTATGGGATTAAGGTCTGGAGACTGGCTAGGCCACTCCAGGACCTTAATGTGCTTCTTCTTGAGCCACTCCTTTGTTGCCTTGGCTGTGTGTTTTGGGTCATTGTCATGCTGGAATACCCATCCACGACCCATTTTAAATGCCCTGGCTGAGGGAAGGAGGTTCTCACCCAAGATTTGACAGTACATGGCCCCGTCCATCGTCCCTTTGATGCGCTGAAGTTGTCCTGTCCCCTTATCAGAAAAACACCCCCAAAGCATAATGTTTCCACCTCCATGTTTGACGGTGGGGATGGTGTTCTTGGGGTCATAGGCAGCATTCCTCCTCCTCCAAACACAGCGAGTTGAGTTGATGGCAAAGAGCTCGATTTTGGTCTCATCTGACCACAACACTTTCACCCAGTTCTCCTCTGAATCATTCAGATGTTCATTGGCAAACTTCAGACGGGCCTGTATATGTGCTTTCTTGAGCAGGGGGACCTTGCGGGTGCTGCAGGATTTCAGTCCTTCACGGCGTAGTGTGTTACCAATTGTTTTCTTGGTGACTATGGTCCCAGCTGCCTTGAGATCATTGACAAGATCCTCCCGTGTAGTTCTGGGCTGATTCCTCACCGTTCTCACAATCATTGCAACTCCACAAGGTGAGATCTTGCATGGAGCCCCAGGCCGAGGGAGATTGACAGTTATTTTGTGTTTCTTCCATTTGCGAATAATCGCACCAATTGTTGTCACCTTCTCACCAAGCTGCTTGGCGATGGTCTTGTAGCCCATTCCAGCCTTGTGTAGGTCTACAATCTTGTCCCTGACATCCTTGGAGAGCTCTTTGGTCTTGGCCATGGTGGAGAGTTTGGAATCTGATTGATTGATTGCTTCTGTGGACAGGTGTCTCTTATACAGGTAACAAACTGAGATTAGGAGCACTCCCTTTAAGAGTGTGCTCCTAATCTCAGCTCGTTACCTGTATAAAAGACACCTGGGAGCCAGAAATCTTTCTGATTGAGAGGGGGTCAAATACTTATTTCCCTCATTAAAATGCAAATCAATTAATAAAATTTTTGACATGCGTTTTTCTGGATGTTTTTGTTATTCTGTCTCTTACTGTTCAAATAAACCTACCGTTAAAATTATAGACTGATCATGTCTTTGTCAGTGGGCAAACATACAAAATCAGCAGGGGATCAAATACTTTTTTCCCTCACTGTATATATATATATTTTTTCCTTTGTTATTTTCCCCTAACCCTACCACCCCTCCCGTAATTGGAGTAAACTAATTGACAACAACACTTAGGCTTCTACTTCCAGCTTATACATACTATATACATTTATGGACACAGTATATTTTACAATAGTTATCTTTTGTTTGTTTTTAGTCCCATCCTTCAGCTACCCTCAACCCCTGTCATCTATCTCTGAAGACCATCCAGTTTGGATTTCTATTTGCCAGATATTTTTCAACTGTGCTGTTTCACAAAAGTTCTGAACCTATATACATTTTACAGACACAGTATATTTTACATTAGTTATCTTGTTATTTTTAGTCCCACCCTTCAGCTCCACTCAACCCCTCCCATCTACACTATATATACAAAAGTATGTGGACACCCCTTCTAATGATTGGATTCGGCTATTTCAGCCAAACCCATTGCTGACAGGTATATAAGATCGAGCACACAGCCATGCAATCTCTATAGACAAACATTGGCAGTAAAATGTCCTTACCGTCACAGGATGCCACCTTTCCAACAAGTCAGTTTGTCAAATTTCTGCCATGCTAGAGCTGCCCTTGTCAACTGTAAGTGCTGTTATTGTGAAGTGGAAACGTCTAGGAGCAACAATGGCTCAGCCGCGAAGTGATAAGCCACACAAGCTCACAGAACAGGATCGCCGAGTGCTGAAGCGTGTAGCAAGTAAAAATCGTCTGTCCATTCTTGCAACACTCACTACCGAGTTCCAAACTGCTTCATGAAATGGGTTTCCATGGCCGAGCAGCCGCACACGAGCTTAAGATCACCATGCGCAAAGCATCGGATGGAGTGGTGTAAAGCTCCACGCCATTGGACCCTGGAGAAATGGAAACGCATTCTCAGGAGTGATGAATCACGCTTCATCATCTGGCAGTCCAAAGAACGAATCTGGGTTTGGCGACAGCAAGGAGAACACTACCTTCCCAAATGCATAGTGCCAACTGTATAGTTTGGTGCAGGAGGAATAATGGTCTGGGGCTGTTTTTCATGGTTCGGGCTAGGCCTCTTAGTTCCAGTGAAGGGAAATCTTAACACTTCAGCATACAATGACATTCTAGATGATTCTGTGCTTCCAACTTTGTGGTAACAGTTTGGGGAAGGCCCTTTCCTGCTTCAGCATGACAATGCCCCCGTGCACAAAGCGAGGTCCATACAGAAATGGTTTGTCGAGATCGGTGTGGAAGAACTTGACTGGCCTGCACAGAGCCCTGACCTCAACCCCATCAAACACCTTTGGGATGAATTGGAACGCCGACTGCGGGCCTAATCGCCCAACATCAGTGCCCAACCTCACTAATGCAGCAATGTTCCAACATCTAGAGGAAAGCTTTCCCAGAAGAGTGGAGGCTGTTATAACAGCAAAGGGCGGACCAACTCCATATTAGTGCCCATGATTTTGGAATGAGATGTTCGACGAGCAGGTGTCCACATACTTTTGGGCATGTAGTCTCTGAACACCATCCAGTTGCCATGTATTTTTCAACTGTGCTGTGATGTTTTACAAAAGTTCTGAACCTTTCTATTCTCATAGTTTCTACAGATTGTAAATGAAAGATAAACATTTTTGCTAAGAGTATTATTATGTTATTGATCGATTGACTATGACTTTTTAAATCCCATGCAGTGCTATTTGCAGAGTCAGCTCCAGGTAAATGTTACAATTCTTCAGCCATTCCTAAACCTGCGACCAAAAATAAGCTACATATGGACAGTACCAAAACAAATGATCTATTGATTCTGTCTCTTCGCAGCAAAATCTGCAGAGCTGGGATGGTTGTATCACCTATATAATGTATATCACATTCTATTGGTTGCAAGAATTTTGTATAATCATTTAAATTGAAAAACTCTAAATTTTGAATCCATCGTCGTTTTGTGTGTCATTTCTTAAACCATGTGCCATGGAATCGGTACAGCGAAAATCTCCCCAACTATTTTGCAATCTATATGGCACAGCTGTCTATTTTTTGGTCCTTAAATGAAACTGGTACGCTTTTTTATTCATCACAATTTTCTTTAACCAATTTTGGTATTTAATGAACGGCTGACAGACAAGTTCCTTACTTTCTTTCCCTTCCACTTGCCTCTTCCATTTTGCAGTAATGCTGCAATTAGTTGGTTGTAATTTTGAGTAGAGCAGACATTTCCATATATTTTTGTTAGCTGCATGTGTGACATAACTCCACTAGTCCTACTTATGATATAATTTACAAAGATTATACCTTTTTTTTATTTTATTTTTTATAAATGAGTATATTTGAGTTTAACCATAATATTTGTTATGTCTTTCTGGTGGATTAAACTGAAATTGCGACAGCGATATTTTTGAAATTATTTTTATTTTCAAATAACCGAAAATGAGAGGTTGTAATCTGAGTAAAGGGAAAAAGGCCATTCTTGAACATCTGCTAGAGAACCAGTTTGGTTTTAAGTACAAGTTTTGTATGTCTGAAGCCTTTAGTGAGAGGTCTAATGCTTTAATATTTAATAATTTCTGCCCTCCGAATTCATATTAATTATATAAATAGGCCCGCTTAATTTTGTCTGGCTTGCCGTACCATATAAAAATTGAATATTTTTTACTCATATAATAAAAAAAACAAGTTGCTAGGTTTAGGCAAGGCCATAAGCAAATAGGTAAGCTCGGATATGACTAAAGAGTTAATCAGGGTGATTTTTCCACAAATACACAGGTATTTTCCATTCCATGGCAAGATCTTATCTATTTTTGCTAATTTTCTATTAAAATGTATTTTAGTGATAACATTTCTTTCTTTCGGGACATGAATACTGAGTATGTCCACTTCACCGTCAGACAATTGTATTGGTAAACTATACGGTAATGTAAAAGTTGTATTTTTTTGTGATCCAATACGTAATATAGTACACTTAACATAATTTGGTTGTAATCCAGAGAGGTTAGAAAAATTATCTTGATCCTTTATGAGGCTGTGGAGGGATTCAAATTGTGGATTTAAAATAAAACATGAATCATTAGCATACAATGACACCTTTGTTTTTAAGCCCTGGATTTCTAGCCCCTTGATATTATTGTTGGATCTGATTTTAATAGCTAGCATTTCGATGGCCATAATAAATAGATATGCCAATAGTGGACAACCTTGTTTTACTCCTCTTGACAGTTTAACACTTTCTGAGAAGTAGCCATTATTTACTATTTTACACCTAGGGTTACTATACATAACTTTAACCCAATGTATAATAGATTCTCCAAAATTGAAATATTCCAGGCATTTATACAGTATATAAATTCCAGTCGTACTTTATCAAAAGCCTTTTCAAAGTCAGCTATGAATACCAGGCCTGGTTTCCCAGATTTTTCATAGTGTTTTATTGTTTCCAGTACTTGTAAATTTTTTTTGAATGGACTGGATCTTTGTATTTACCACTTGGGTCCTGTTTCAGTAATAATGAAATCAGACCTTCTTGTTGAGTATCTGATAATCTAAATTCTTTGTAGGAGTGGTTAAAACATGCTAATAACGGTCCTCTGAGTACATCAAAAAAGGTTTGATATACCTCAACTGGTATGCCATCAAGCCCTGGAGTTTTCCCGGACTTAAAGGCTTTAATTGCATCAAGAAGTTCCTCCTCTGTAATTTGGCATTCACATCAGTCTTTCTGTCCAGCTGTTAATTTTACATTATTAATATAAAAAAATCCTTACAATTAACTTTGATTAGTGGAGATGGAGGAGACTGAAACGAAAACATATGCTTAAAGTACTTTGCTTCCTCTTTCAAAATATCGTTTGGTGAATCATGGGTGACTCAGTCATGTAACAAGTTTAAGTAAATTATTTCTATGTTGAAGATTAAAAATTTATTTGGTGCATTTTTTCCCATATTCCATCCAGTTCGCTTTGTTTGTATAATATATTACACTTGATCTTTCTTGAATAAGTTCCTCCATTTGTTTAATTTTTTCCTCTAATATATTCTGTGCCTCTATGGTACAGTTTTTATTGCTATCTATCTGTACTGTTAGTCCCTCTATTTCCTTTGCTAATATTAATTATTTTGACCTAAATTGCTTTTGTTTTAAAGATGAGTATTGAATTGCATGAACTAGCCAGCTAGCTAGCTAGGTTGCAATGGAGCCCGCTTCGCCTGGAATAGCTAACAAACGTTTCCAGCGCTGTAGAAGCTGTGTTTATTACACTCTTGTCCGGGACAATATTGACAATCAAGAGTTCCAATGCAGCAATTGTTTGCCTGCGGGGGATTGCAGGAATGAGGTGGCTATCCTTAGCAAGCAAATTTCTATTCTACACAAACTTATGGGGAAAACGCAAATTTGAACTTTCTCGTTCTCAACTCCTGTGGCTAGACCCCGCTCGGGCCTGATGGATGTATCCCCGCCTTGTCATCTGTCCCTATCCAAAAGGCCTGTGCTACCTGGACCTTGCCTGCCAAGGAAGTTGTCTCCATCTGCTTCTCCTCCTCCATCTTGTAGTGGAGTAGACGGAGAACAGCAAGAAGATTGTTCCAATCAGCTCTGGTCCCATTTCACAAGTCGTGGAAACCGAAGGAAGCTGTTACAGGAGGGGGTCGCAGTTCTGGAGCGACCACTAGGTGTCATCCTCTGACAACCTTAGGCACCTCCTCACTCACAGTCTGGACTAATCAGTATCCTATTGGTGTCACCTGTGTCTACCTGTTCACCTGTGTATTTATGCCCTCACTTCTCTGTGTTCCCTTGCTCAGTTTTCTCTGTTAGTTTCTCTATGTCCAGCAGTACTACTCAGTGTCTGTACAAGTACTTGAGAAGTGTTCTCCCTGTTTCGTTATTTGTTTCAGTCGTAGGTAGTATTTTGTATTTTGGCTGTCAGCCGGTTTCCGGAGACTTATTTGCTCCACATTTCTTTTATCGTGATGAGTCCGTTATTTTGTATTCTGGCTTCGGGACCACCAGTAAAGATCCTTGTTTCACAATCTCTGCCTACTGCCTACTGTATATCCTGCGCCACACCTTGGTCACACCTCACACCAACCCTTACAGAAAACTGAGCCAATATGGACCCAGTGGAGGCAGCACAGTATTGGAGCGCATTGGCAACACAGGGATCTATGCTGAACCAACACTACTGCAGCCTGCAGCAGATCATCGAGAATCTCCACCAGCTGACGATCGCCGTGCAGAGCCGGGTGGACACCCGACCAGCCCCGGCAGCCGGTGGAGCGGAAGCTGCGGCAGCGGCGTCTCCAGTCTCGCCTGCGACATCGCGGGAACCCCGCCCACCACCTCCGGAGAGGTATGACGGACGTCAAGAGGGCTGAAGGGAATTCCTCACCCAGTGTTCCCTGGTATTCAGCCTACAACCCTCCTCCTTCCCGACGGAGCAGGGCCGGGTGGTCTACATCATCACTCTGTTGACGGGTCAGGCCCTTTCCTGGGCGACCGCGGAGTGGGAGAGCCAAACTCTGGTGTGCTCCGACTCCTACCAATTCACCCTAGACTACGCAAGGTGTTCGACACCTCTCAGGTGGTGTCGGGGCACGAGGCCGGGAGGCGGCTCACGGCCTGTCGGCAGAGTGACCGTTCGGTGGCGGACTATTTCGTGGAGTTCCGAACCCAGGCTCTAGTGGCAAGATGGAAGGAGGCCGCCCTGGTCGTCCTTTATGCACAGGGGCTATCGTCAAATCAAATCAAATCAAATCAAATGTTATTGGTCACATGCGCCGAATACAACAGGTGCAGACATTACAGTGAAATGCTTACTTACAGGGGATGAAGGACGAACTCTCCTTCAGGGAGCTGCCTGAGCGACTGGACGGCCTCGTCGACCTCTCGGTGCGGGTAGACAATCAGCGTCATGAGAGGGCGCATGAGAGAGGGATGACGCAAGGTGCGCCTACGCGTCCCCCTATCAACCCGGAGGCTTTCCGCCGATTCAGGGAGGAGACGCCTCAGGAGGAGGCTATGCAGCTGGGGGCGGCGTGCTTGTCCAGGATGGAGAGGCAGAGGCGTCTGCGCCAGGGACGTTGCCTGTACAGCGGCCAGGCAGGTCTCCACTGCGGGAGGGCTCGCTAGTATCGGGAGGGGTGCTAGCGAGCCGGAACCGAAACCCCAACTGCAGAGACTCCCGCACTTTTCTCCCTGTCAGGGTTCAGTGGGCCCACACTGCGCGTCAGGCCCATGCACTGGTGGATTCTGGGGCCGCGGGAAACCTGATGGACGTGGGGCTGGCCCAAGGGTGGAGCGTTCCTTACTCTCCCTCTCCAATCCAGTACCGGTCATGGGCCTGGACGGCCGGCCGTTGGGGTCGGGCTTCATCACCCGGTGCACTATCCCCGTGTGTGTCCGGGTGGCAGTGGGGCTATGGGAGGATATCCAGTTTTTCATTGTGGACTCTCTGGAGTGTCCCGTCGTCCTCAGGCACCCCTGGCTGGTCACCCACAAACCTCGGATAGACTGGTCCAAGGGGCGGCTCATCCTGGAGGGAGGCTCCACCCCCATCCTGTTCCGGTCTCCACTGACCACTCATCAGCCCAAACCACCGTCCCAGACCACCTATCCGTCTTCACCTCTTCCTCAGGTCCCGCACTCCGAACCGCCTACCGCCCTAGCGGCGGTTGCCACCAGCCCAGACCTGGCAGGCGTTCCACGGGAGTATTGGGATCTGGGAGAAGTGTTTAATAAGAGGCGTGCCAAGGGCCTACCTCCTCACAGGCCATACAACTGCGCTATCGATCTCCTGCCGGGCGCCATGCCCACACGAGGGCGATTGTTTTCCTTGTCCCGGCCGGAGACGCTGGCCATGAGGGAGTATATCGACGAGGCACATCCATCCCTCTACCTCACCTGCAGGTGCAGGCTTCTTCATGGGGAAAAAAGGCGGTGGGCAGCGGCCATGCATTGATTACTGGGCGCTCAACGACATCACGGTTAAGAACCTCTACCCACTCGAGTCGTTGCAGGGAGCCTGGGTCTTCACCAAGCTGGACTTACGCAATGCCTACAACCTGGTGAGGATTCGGGAGAGGGACGAGTGGAAGACGGCTTTTAACACACCCAGTGGGCATTTCGAGTACCAAGTCATGCCGTTCGGTCTAGCCAACGTGCCTGCGGTGGTCCAGGCGTTGGTCAATGATGTACTCCGGGTCCTCCTTGACTACAGTGTCTTCGTGTATTTGGATGACATCCTAATATTTTCAAAGGACATGAGTGAACACCAGCAGCACGTTCGGCAAGTCCTTCAATGCCAGTCGTAGGTAGTATTTTGTATTTTGGCTGTCAGTCGGTTTTTGGAGACTTATTTGCTCCGCCTTTCTTTTATCGTGATAAGTTCATTATTTTGTATTCTGGCTTCAGGACCACCAGTCAAGATCCTTGTTCCACCATCTCTGCCTACTGCCTACTGTATATCCTGCACCGCACCTGGGTCACACCTCACACCAATCCTTACAGGCAGCGGCATGCTGCTAAGTGGACTGGAGTGTCTGTGAGAGGTTCGGAGCAGAATGAATAGCTTCGCTGCACTGGTGCCTGTTCTACCTATGCCTTCATCGCTGGGACTGCTTGTGTCTGTGACGGCTGTGCTGACTCCAAATACGCTGACTCCAGCAGCGACTTTGTCATTGAGTTTGGCTCCTTTCCCTCTCTCTGGATCTGGCAGGGCACTGTCAACCCAAATCATTTGGGTTCCTGGATCCTTTCACAGCATTATAAGGCTGTGTTGAAACAATGACTTATCAATGACCCAAGCCCATCTCAGTTAATCCCTACCGTTGTGTCGCTGAGTTGTCATAATGCTTCAGCGAATGTACATCATCCCAGGGGCGTTGGAAAACACAATGTAAGTAACCTAATTTATGTCCCTCTAACTGCTCTGAATGCCTCTGCTGATCCTACAGCTATTGTATGCGGTAATCATGTGCATATGAACCAGAGTTATATTGTTAGCGCTGAGGCGGTGTGCCCTAGTAGGAAGCCCACTGTCTGCAGCTCCACACTGCACTAACATAAATAACATGAGCATGTCTACTTCTGTTAAGCTTCCCAGTAAAGCAATGAAAACAATCAAGCATCCCAGAAAAGTGCTAAAAATAGCCCACATTAACATATGTAGCTTAAGAAACAAGGTTCATGAAATCAATAATTTGCTAGTAACAGATTACATTCATATTCTGACAATCTCTGAAACTCACTTAGATAATACCTTTGATGATAGAGGTGGTAGCAATACATGGTTATAACATCTACGGAAAAGACAGAAATGCCAAAGGTGGAGGTGTTGCCGTTTATATTCAGAACCACATTCCTGTAAAGCTTAAAAAGGATCTCATGTTAAATACTGTTTATGTAATATGGCTACAGGTTCACTGCCTCACTTAAAGCCCATTCTGGAGGGAAGCTGCTATAGACCACCAAGTGCTAACAATCAGTATCTGGATAACGTGTGAAATGCTTGATAATGTATGCGATATCAACAGAGAGGTATATTTTCTGGGTGATTTAAATATTGACTGGCTTTCATCAAGCTGCCCACTCAAGAAAAAGCTTCAAACTGTAACTAGTGCCTGAAAACCTGGTTCAGGTTATCAGTCAACCTACCAGTGTAGTTACAAACAGCACAGGAATGAAACATCAACATGTATTGATCACATCTTTACTAATGCTGCAGATATTTGCTTTAAACCAGTATCCAAATCCATCGGATGTAGTGATCACAGTATAGTAGCCATATCTAGGAAAACCAAAGTTCCAAAGGCTGCACCTTATAGTGTACAATAAGTTTTGTAGTGATTCCTATGTTGTTGATGTAAAGAATATTTGTTGGTACGTGGTGTGTAATGACGAGCAACCAGACGCTGCACTTGTGGTGTGTAACATGCTCACTAGAACGGGCACACGCATGTGTCCGCATGCGCCATCACGCAAATGTTGATTTTGTCCATCCACACCAGATGGGATCAGGACACGCAGGTTGAAATATCAAAACAAACTCTGAACCAACTATAATAATTTGGGGACAGGTCTAAACACATGAAACATTCATGGCCATTTAGCTAGCTAGCTTGCTGTTGCTAGCTAATTTGTCCTGGGATATATACATTGGGTTGTTATTTTACCTGAAATGCACAAGGTCCTTTTTTTCTGGATCTTTGTAGAATTTTGAATCAGGAATTCCCCAGGACAGCTGTCTCTATACACGTCAGCTACTTCAGCGAGTTAAATCACTGCAACACTTAACAAAGAGCTGCAGTTATTTCCGAATGGGTGGCAAGGAATAAATTAGTTGAGGTGACTAAACTGCTTGGAGTAACCCTGGATTGTAAACTGTCATGGTCAAAACATGTTGATACAACAGTAGCTAAGATGGGGAGAAGTCTGTCCATAATAAAGCGCTGCTCTGCCTTTTTAGCAACATTATAAACAAGGCAGGTCCTATAGGCTCTAGTTTTGTTGCACCTGGACTACTGTTCAGTCGTGTGGTCAGGTGCCACAAAGAGGGACCTCGGAAAATTACAATTGGCTCAGAACAGGGCAGCACGGCTGGCCCTTAAATGTGCACGGAGAGCTAACATGAATAATATGCATGTAAATCTCTCATGGCTCAAAGTGGAGGAGAGATTGACTTCATCACTACTTGTTTTTGTAAGAAGTGTTTACATGCTGAATGCACCGAGCTGTCTGTTTAAACTACTAGCACACAGCTCGGACATCCATGCATACCCCAAAAGACTTGCCACAAAAGGTCTCTTCACAATCCCCAAGTCAAGAACAGACTATGGGAGACGCACAGTACTACACAGAGCCACGGCTACATGGAACTGTCTTCCACATCAGGTAACTGATTTTTTTTTTTTAACAGATAAAAATACATGTTATGGGACAGCGGGGACTGTGAAGAGACACACACACAGGCAGAGACACACATACACATGATAAGACACGCACTCTACACACACGTACACATGGATGTTGTATTGTAAATATGTGATAGTGGAGTAGTGGCCTGAGGGAACACTCTAAATGTATTGAGTAAAGTGTTATGAAATGTAATGTCGTAATATAATGTTAAATTTTATATAACTGCCTTAATGTTGCTGGGGATCTAATGGGGATCCTGAATAAATACAAATACAAATGGCCTCTAAAGACACATTTAAAAGTGTCCCATGCAATAAGGGGATCTGCTGTACCTATACTATGTCGGAAAAAGTCAGTTATACATTTTTCTGTCCTGGTTAAAAACAAGTTGTCTTCCAATAGGCTTTGATTACATTTCCAATGTCCTTGCCCAAGTGGAAATTCTGTAAGTAATGTATATGCCAATTATTTGATGCTCCGACCGCATTCTGTCCCCTATCAACACTTTAAAAACTTTTGGTGCCAGCGAGAATGACATAAGAAAGTAGTCAAGACGACTAGCTTGATTGAGCCTCCGCCATGTATATCTCACTAGGTCAGGATATTTAAGCCTCCACCAGTATTTCCTTAAGTTCATAAGGGTGATAGTTTGTAGTGTGATTTCCTATACGTTCCATTGAGGCATTTAAAAATGTAACATAATCTTTAAAAAGTATCTACAAGACTGTGTCAATTACTGCATCAATGGGCATGTAAAATGGACAAAGATCTTTAAAAAAGTTAACTGAAAGAGATGATAAAAAATAATAAGTCTGAGCACTAACTAAAGTGCTAAAATAAAAACACTGAAAAGCATAATTAAGATTGCTGTAAAAGGATAATAAAGCAACGTGTTGAAGTAAAGCCCTTTTTTACACATATTTTGTCTAGTAATATTTCAGTCGACTCTCTATAATATTACTAGATGAAATCATAAATGTATTTTATTCAAACAAGTCTCATTACAAAGAAATTGAACTTTGAATTGAAGAAAGCTCCACAACCACAAGGGAAGGTTTTGCCACTTGTTTTAAAGATAGAGGATGAAGCACAAAATCAACACAGCGACAGTATCGCTACTCTCCATAGACTAATTACTGCACCTCTCTCACAGGCAGTCTGCGGCACTCGCACCACTCTCCCTTTCTCTCGTTTAACACTAATCTAAAAAAGAAACTGCTTTCTTCTTCAAAACACACATATTTTATATGAATATCTGCATATCTGTAGCAGGTGAGAGGAGTGGGCCTGATTAAAGCGGTCAATTGTGGCGATGAAAAGTGCCTGTGGTGTGGTGGCACACCTTTGGGGCCCTCTTTTAAGTGTCCTTAAATAAGATGATAAGGGTGACGGGCGAAAACTAGAGGACTTTGTCTGCTGGTATTAGCGACGTGGCTGTCTGAGTGGCGGTATCTTTGAGGAGGTCTAGTGAGGTAGTAATGAGACAGGGTTGCCTTTCTCTAACCAGCCTAATTATTCCCACATTTTCAGAGCCATACAATGACTGCTCACCGACCAACGGGCAATGCTTTTTTGTAGGGACAGAGAGATGTCGAGAGGGAGAGTATATCTCTATCCCTCCCTCCCTCTCTGTCTCTTTCTGTTCCCTCTCGTACTCTATCTTCTTCTCTCTTTTCTCCTCCCGCCCCTCTCTCGTTCTCTCTCTTTCTATCTATGCACACTCTCTTTCTCTCTCTCCTCCTCCTCTCCTTTCTTCTCCCGCCCCTCTCTTTTTCTCTTTCTCTCATTCTCTCTCTTTCTCTCTCCTCTCTTTTTTCACTCTGCCCCTCTCTCTCTCCCTCCCTCTCTCTCTGCCCCACCTCACTTCTCAGTGCAATTTATTACATCCGTATTCAGACTCAACCAAAACCTCCCAGTATGGAACTATCTGTCATCTCTACATTATCAGTAAAACACACTGCCTCCATATTGTGCTACAAGGGCTCTGGCAAATTGCTATTTTTATGGGACATGATAAAATATTTGACTGTCTAGACGAGGCGGATTGAGGACATTGCTTGTGCTTGTTTGTGTGTGTGTGTGTGTGTATGCGTGTGTGTGCGTGTGTGTTTTTACAGATATTCCAAGAAAGCCATCAGAATCAAACACAAATAAATCAACATTATCCCGTTCTAATTTACGAATTAAATACTGTGTATTTATTTTGTTTGTTTGGATCTACAGTATCTCTGAGTCTCACTGTCACTGGTACATTTGCAATAGTGCCCTGGTCTGAGGCAATGAATGCCAGTTACACGTCGATCTGTGAGATGATAAAGAGAGCAAAGTGAAAAGTCACATCCTGTCAACTCTGATGAACTCACGGCTGAGATGTGAGGCCTGGAGGGCCTTCAGGGTGACAACCTCCATATACCAACAACACACTGCACAGCCAGCACATGTTGATAGGATGAAAGATGGAAAGAAAGAAGAGAGAAAGAGAGAGAAAGAGCAAACACAAGAGGTAAAGGAAAACACAGAGCAGCGGATATAATGGTAAATAAGCCAGTGAAGAATTCTGTCTATAAGTGCATTCCAGTGATCTTGTCCCCCCTCTCTATCGCTCTGATTTCTCAGCATGCTCCTCCTCTTTTCTCTCCCCTCAATCCTGTCTGCGTGACAGATACCCCAGCCCCAAAGTGACAGGCCCTCAAACGACTGGCGAGGAAACCAAGCGTTAATTAAGTCATTGCCGGACTGTAATTTCCTTGAGAAGTGAAAAAATGCACAAGAAAAGGTTACTGAGACCTTTTCTGTGTCAAAATTACCATTCGTCATGAATATTAATGCATCTAATGAAGACAACCTTTGCTTCATCAAGAATGTTCTGGAGCAGGTGCCATGCTGATAGACTCTCCCAGGCTGTTTTCTCTTTCAGTCGAGGGAAACTGGCACACACATGCACGCACATACACACATAGGTGCAAATACAATAGATTATATTTGACCATGCTATCTGTGCTCAATGAAGGTGGATAAGACAACCGTCAACAATAGCCATATTTAGGATGATAATTTAACCCCCCTCCAACGGCCACCTAAAATAAAAGAAATACAAAAATGCAGGCAGTACCCTGTGGGTCTACTACTGGGCCTTCTCTGTCTTCTTTTTCACACTTCTGCTTTTTAAAGGTAGTCTGGCCCAATCCTGGGCATCTTTACAAAAGCCTCCTCCCTCCATCTCTGCCCTCCTCCTTACTCCTCAATGTCTTTCTCTACCCCTGTCACCCACCTCTCATTAATTCAGACCTGTCACGTTGAAAAACTCGTACACACACACACACACACACACACACACACTGGTATCTCAGCAGAGGGTGACAGCTTTGTGCTGACTGACAGGCCCTGTGTCTGTGGTACAGGAGATCCTTCACTGCCAACACTTTTGTAAAGTGCCCCTCAACTGTCACTTCCAGAACACACACAGAGAGAGAGAGAGAGAGAGAGAGGTCATCTTATTCACGTCTGCTGCTCAAATCGTAAATAGCTTTCTCTCACTAATGTCTTTCCTCATCCATTATTGATAGTTTTGATTTTAATAATTATTGTATATAAAAAAAAGCCTCTTAGTTTGAGTATAGGATTCATAGGCACTGTCCTACCACCTTACCAGTCCTATTTACAGACCTGGAGTAGTGCCAGTGTGTTGTTAGCACAGGATGGTGGTGTGTTGTATGGTATGCCACTGGCCATTATGACAATATGTGGTTGTCTTGCTTATCCACTGTAGAGTGATGCTGACCCTGAGGGGTTCCTCACCAACTGACTTTGGATTGAGTTCAGATCAACTCATTAGTCTGGTTTGGATCACTGAATACAGTAGGTTGGAATGACACTGTAATGGGTTGTAGGAGAACTAAGGATATACACCAGCAAGGAGAGCTGCAGAGGCGGCAGTGGTGATTCATACTGTTGGGTCTGCAGATATTGGGACGATATATCGATATATCACATTATACACTACCGTTCAAAAGTTTGGGGTCACTTAGAAATGTCCTTGTTTTTGAAAGAAAAGCAAATTTTTGGTCCATTAAAATAACATCAAATTAATCAGAAATACAGTGTAGACATTGTTAATGTTGTAAATGGCTGTTGTAGCTGGAAACGGCTGATTTTTTATGGAATATCTACATAGGCGTACAGAGGCCCATTATCAGCAACCATCAGTCCTGTGTTCCAATGGCACGTTGTGTTTGCTAATCCAAGTTTATCATTTTAAAAGGCTAATTGATCATTAGAAAACCCTTTTGCAATTATGTTAGCACATCTGAAAACTGTTGTGCTGATTAAAGAAGCAATAAAACTGGCCTTCTTGAGACTAGTTGAGTATCTGGAGCATCAGCAATTGTGGGTACGATTACAGGCTCAAAATGGCCAGAAACAAATAACTTTCTTCTGAAACTCTATTCTTCTTCTGAGAAATTAAGGCTATTCCATGCGAGAAATTGCCAAGAAACTGAAGATCTCGTACAACGCTGTGTTCTACTCCCTTCACAGAACAGCGCAAACTGGCTCTAACCAGAACAGAAAGAGGAGTGGGAGGCCCCGGTGCACAACTGAGAAAGAGGACAAATACATTAGTGTCAAGTTTGAGAAACAGACGCCTCACAGGTCCTCAACTGGCAGCTTCATTAAATAGTACCCGCAAAACACCAGTCTCAACGTCGACAGTGAAGAGGCGACTCCGGGATGCTGACCTTTTAGGCAGAGTTGCAAAGAAAAAGTCCAGTGTCTGTGTTCTTTTGCCCATCTTAATCTTTTATTTTTATTGGCCAGTCTGAGATATGGCTTTTTCTTTGCAACTCTGCCTAGAAGGTCACCATCCCGGAGTCCAGGACTGATGGTTGCTGATAATGGGCCTCTGTACGCCTATGTAGATATTCCATAAAAAATCTGCCGTTTCCAGCTACAAAAGCCATTTACAACATTAACAATGTCTACACTGTATTTCTGATACATTTTATGTTATTTTAATGGACAAAATAATTGCTTTCAAAAACAAGGACATTTCTAAGTGACCCCAAACTTTTGAACGGTAGTGTATATTGTGTCAATATATCACAATATAAATATTATATCATGATATAACAATTATTTTTTACAGACATGTGACACTGGTTCCATTGCCTCCTGCTCACAGACATAAAATACAAAACAAAATGTATACTTGCTATTCGTAATGACACACCTGCGTCTCTGGAAGCCGTGTGAAATCTCAACTTTTGTCAAAGTAAAACAAGACAGGGTTTCTTACCATTGGTTATCTGGTAGAGTCATCCTGTGAATTCAAGCTTTTACAGTACAGAACACTGATAAAGCCAACATCAGTCTCCTGACTTCAAACTCCGTTTTTATAATTTGACCACAACAGATCACTTGAAAGGAAAATAATTGGCCATTTCCGAAACACAAAAATAAAGTTTGCCTTTGTTCCTGGTCTTTTTCCCCCTGAATCTGCATAAGTCGACACCATACATTAGTATGAATAATACATACATATCTCCTACACAGCCACAGGAGGGGGGATTAGATGGCGCTCCATAAATAAGCTTCAAAGCCTTGCTGTATGCGTTTTGTTACACCTCACGATAAAGGCCCCCTTTTCTTTAATCACAAACTTCCCCTCGCTGGTGGGCCCTTTGTTGGCGATGGCGGCGGAGCGCGTTGGAACGGCAGGCCGGATCGCGACGTACATATAGCGTTTATCTAATTAGCACAAGACACACACTGGGAGTCAAATGAAAGCCACCGTAGGGGAGTCACAGCTCAGACAAAGAACAAAGCCTGCTTCCCTTCCGACGCCGTGAGGAATCAAGAATATAGGTTTTTTGAAAACAAAGATAGAACATAAAATAAGTTAACAACCACCCGGGCTGACTAGGCCCCTGGTTTGGATGGAAACAGCTGGGGTTTATCGGTGGACACGGGATGAAGTGACACTGGTCTCTCTTGGTGGGGTCCCCATATCTCTCTCTTTCTGTTTGTCTCTCTTTCTCTCTCTCTCTCTGTCTCTCTGTCTTTCTGTCTCTCTATATGTTTGTCTCTCTCTTCCTTTCTCTCTCTCTCGCTCTCTGTCGTTGACGTGTTAGGCAGCAGACTCACTGTCTTGTGTTAATTGAACACGGAGGACATGTTGTTAAATTAACACAATATTTGAGGCCCACTGTTTGCTGGGTTGCTTATCATGGCCCCAGCTGGGAGAGATTTGTCCAATTCCTTATCTAAGACACAAATTAATAACGGACTTCCAATATCTCCAATGAATTCCGATATCTCCCAAAAAGTTTTTTGAAAATGGGGTCTGGCTGAAATATAATGATTATAATATCAAGTAGAATTGTATATTTTGCATATATCCAATTCAAATCTGTTGCTTTTCCTGCAGTCTGAACAGCCAAAAAGCACATGGAATCTGATATTTCAAGCCACATTTTAAAGCACCTTCTTAGGTGGATTGAAATCCGATACAAATCAGATTCCTTGCCATGCTGGCTAGCCACTCTGTTGACAGTTTGACAAGAACAGGTGGTAGCTAAACTAGCTTGTTAATTGTTTACAAACAAATTAGTGAATGTGCTAAAAAACTAAACAGGTAGCTAGCTAGTTGACTACTGTGGCTAGCCAAAAATAACTTGTTTTGAAAGTTGGATCATCTTATCCTTTTGAGACTTTAAAAGTGTTCTTAAACTATGATTTTGAACATTCAAAACAACTGGGAAATGTCCATGGCAGGCATTGTTGTCACCTTAGGTTGTTACATAACTTCTGAGGGATAGTAGGCACTAGCACCACCACCAATCAGCCTACACACACTGCCATTACAATGACAACTAGCGTAGTCATGTCAGCTAATGACTGCTGTCTGAACACACACAAATCCGATTTGGTCACTTGTAACTTGCTGTTTGGACAGTCAGTATTCCAAAACGGATTTGAAAAACATAACTGATTTGAGTATTAAGGCCTGCAGTGTGAACAAGGCTTACGTGTAATGAGCCAAGCCCTGCATAGTGGAGTCACATGCTTCGTTCCCACTGTCTAGCTCCTAGTCTCTGACAGGATTGTAAACACAGTGTATTTCATCACAAATCAGCAGGTGAACACTTGTAAGGTCTTATTGGTTCCACAGCAAGCAGTGGAGAGACGGTGTCAATTAGGGAGATTAATTACACAAGGTGAGTATTGCATCAGAGGCCAATTATCACCTGAGGAGAGGTGGGCTGCTACCAATTTCCACACGCTTAGAATCATCCACCCATGAGTTCTGCAGCTTACAGTGCGCGATGATAAGATATGGAATAGTATTGCTAACCAAAAAGGTGGAGGCAGTGCATCTGGAAATGCTGTAATAAACTCAATCCATCAACAACAATACAGAGGAAAGAGAGCTCCAGTCCAGTTAGGGGCTAACCCAACACAAAGCACTCTCAAATATACTAGGATGAGAGAGAGAGAGAGAGAGAGAGAGAGAGAGAGAGAGAGAGAGCGAGAGAGCGAGAGAGAGAGAGAGAGAGAGAGAGAGAGAGAGAGAGAGAGAGAGAGAGAGAGAGAGAGAGAGAGAGAGAGAGAGAGAGAGAGAGAGAGAGAGAGAGAGAGAGGGGGGTTGGGTTTGGAGGTCAATTCATGTAATGTTGATTTCTCTGAACCAAGAATCCCCTCTGCTACGGCAACTGACCTCCCCTGACTCTGATCATCCCGGTTGTCATGGCGACTGGCAAAACAAGTGTGGCACTCCTGTTTTTTTAAGTTCCAAGGGATAGAAACTAACGTCGTCTTGGGCTCCCACGGAACCGTATTGGCAAGAAATCAATAGACTTTTCCCCACATCGCATCGGTCCAGTAGGCTGTAAGATATCAATCCATATGTGCACACACATTTCAGCGTAATCCCCTTCTCTGTGCTGAGAGAGAGAGAACGGCAAATGAAATAAAAGGAGTCCAGTCTTTTTGAACTCCTCTTTTTAAACCAATCTTAGATTTTGAGCCTTGCTGTTTTTACTCCAAGCTGAACACAGAGTATTTGTGTTCATTTTGTTTAAATTCATTTCTCAGACAAGCCTGTAGCAGTGAGGGGAAGACTGAAGGAACGAAGCTCTTGTTCAGCCCAGGGGCCTCAAGGAACAATGGGGGTCCCCACTTTGATGGAGGCCTCAGCATCATTAAAGCAGAGACAAGCAACGGGTCAGAAACAGACCGCGCTGCAGACGGCTACACTCACTGCATTCACAGAGAGCTGGATGGATAGACAGACGGACAGGCAGACAGATGGAGAGGCAGATAGACAGATAGAGAGGGGGAGAGAGAGATGAGAAAGAGGGAAGGAGAGATAGAGAGGAGAGCAAGAGAGAGAGAGAGAGAGAGAGAGAGAGAGAGAGAGAGAGAGAGAGAGAGAGAGAGAGAGAGAGAGAGAGAGAGAGAGAGAGAGAGAGAGAGAGAGAGAGAGAGAGAGAGAGAGAGAGAGAGAGAGAGAGAGAGAGAGAGAGAGAGAGAGAGCATGTGAGCGAAAGCACCATTTTGTAAGCTTTCTCCAATATCTCATCAAAGACACATGCCAAAAAGCCAGGGTTAAAATGAAGAGTAAGAGAGAAACAGACTGGAATATATAGCTCTAGGTTAACAGAAAGCAGAAATTAATTACATAACCCATTGCAGTTCGCTTCGAAAGTTCACTGTTCATGAAAAAAATTATGTGAGCTAGCGCTTCCTTTATGGGCATAATAAAAATTATACTGTTGTACTTAAGATTTTTAATAGACTGACTGTGAACATTTAGGGAGACTGGCATATGTTCATATCAGGGAGAAGAGCAGGCTGTCCAAACAGCTGTGTGAAAGACCACCTCTGATCTAAACTACCTCTGGTCCTCAAAGGTCAAACCATATTTTTATAATAGTAGCCCGATGGCCAACTCTAAATCTGGCCAGGAAGAAGATGGAAGATGAGAGGTGGAGAAGATAAAGTTTATAATACGGTATTACACACTAATATTCATGGTTTGCCCCTCCGTCACTCAGCTGCGTCATCGCCATTGTTATCAACGTTCTACAGATGCCGCAGCATGTTGATGTCTGACATGGTTAATGCTCAGTTTTTCTGAATGGGAGCTAATGACTGTTTATCAACATTACACTATAGTGGCCTGGAAATACAATGATATTGCTAAAGTAGACAAATAATTAGTACAAAACCACTTTGCCATCATTATGACGTCGTCAAGTTTACTTTAGAGAGATGGCAATGTTGCCATGAGTTTGTCAGAAATAGCTAGCAATCCTAACGTTAGCTAGCTAAAATGTTTGTGCTTTCTCCTCAATCTTACAGTTTTCCTATTTTGTTGCATTACAACCTGTAATTTAAATTGATTTTTATTTGGATTTCATGTAATGGACATACACAAAATAGTCAAAATTGGTGACGTGAAATGAAAAAAATAACTTGTTTCAAAATATTCTACAAAATAAATAACGGAAAAGTGGTGCGTGCATACAGTGGGGAGAACAAGTATTTGATACACTGCTGATTTTGCAGGTTTTACTACTTACAAAGCATGTAAAGGTCTGTAATTTTTATCATAGGTACACTTCAACTGTGAGAGACAGAATCTAAAATAAAAATCCAGAAAATCACATTGTATGATTTTTAAGTAATTAATTTGCATTTTATTGCATGACATAAGTATTTGATACATCAGAAAAGCAGAACTTAATATTTGGTACAGAAACCTTTGTTTGCAATTACAGAGATCATACGTTTCCTGTAGTTCTTGACCAGGTTTGCACACACTGCAGCAGGGATTTTGGCCCACTCATCCATACAGACCTTCTCCAGATCCTTCAGGTTTCGGGGCTGTCGCTGGGCAATACGGACTTTCAGCTCCCTCCAAAGATGTTCTGTTGGGTTCAGGTCTGGAGACTGGCTAGGCCACTCCAGGACCTTGAGATGCTTCTTATGGAGCCACTCCTTAGTTGCCCTGGCTGTGTGTTTCGGGTCGTTGTCATGCTGGAAGAACTAGCCACGACCCATCTTCAATGCTCTTACTGAGAGAAGGAGGTTGTTGGCCAAGATCTTGCGATACATGGCCCCATCCATCCTCCCCTCAATACAGTCGTCCTGTCCCCTTTGCAGAAAAGCATCCCCAAAGAAGGATGTTTCCACCTCCATGCTTCACGGTTGGGATGGTGTTCTTGGGGTTATACTCATCCTTCTTCTTCCTCCAAACACAGCGAGTGCAGTTTAGACCAAAAAGCTCTATTTCTGTCTCATAAGACCACATGACCTTCTCCCATTCCTCCTCTTGATCATCCAGATGGTCATAGGCAAACTTCAGACGGGCCTGGACATGTGCTGGCTTGAGCAGGGGGACCTTGCGTGCGCTGCAGGATTTGAATCCATGACGGCGTAGTGTGTTACTAATGGTTTTCTTTGAGACTGTGGTCCCAGCTCTCTTCAGGTCATTGACCAGGTCCTGCCGTGTAGTTCTGGGCTGATCCCTCACCTTCCTCATGATCATTGATGCCCCACGAGGTGAGATCTTGCATGGAGCCCCAGACCGAGGGTGATTGACCGTCATCTTGAACTTCTTCCATTTTCTAATAATTGCGCCAACAGTTGTTGCCTTCTCACCAAGCTGCTTGCCTATTGTCCTGTAGCCCATCCCAGCCTTGTGCAGGTCTACAATTTTATCCCTGATGTCCTTACACAGCTCTCTGGTCTTGGCCATTGTGGGAGAGGTTGGAGTCTGTTTGATTGAGTGTGTGGACAGGTGTCTTTTATACAGGTAATGAGTTCAAACAGGTGCAGTTAATACAGGTAATGAGTGGAGAACAGGAGGGCTTCTTAAAGAAAAACGAACAGGTCTGTGAGAGCCGGAATTCTTACTGGTTGTTAGGTGATCAAATACTTATGTCATGCAATAAAATGCAAATTAATTACTTAAAAATCATACAATGTGATTTTCTGGATTTTTTTTAGATTCAGTCTCTCACAGTTGAAGTGTACCTATGATAAAAATTACAGACCTCTAAATGCTTTGTAAGTAGGAAAACCTGCAAAATCGGCAGTGTATCAAATACTTGTTCTCCCCACTGTATGTATTCACCCCCTTGGCTATGAAGCCCCTAAATAAGATCTGGTGCAACCAATTACAGTGGGGAAAAAAATATTTAGTCAGCCACCAATTGTGCAAGTCTCCCACTTAAAAAGATGAGAGAGGCCTGTAATTTTCATCATAGGTACACGTCAACTATGACAGACAAATTGAGAAAATTTTTCTCCAGAAAATCACATTGTAGGATTTTTTATGAATTTATTTGCAAATTATGGTGGAAAATAAGTATTTGGTCACCTACAAACAAGCAAGATTTCTGGCTCTCACAGACCTGTAACTTCTTCTTTAAGTGGCTCCTCTGTCCTCCACTCGTTACCTGTATTAATGGGACCTGTTTAAACTTGTTATCAGTATAAAAGACACCTGTCCACAACCTCAAACAGTCACACTCCAAACTCCACTATGGCCAAGACCAAAGAGCTGTCAAAGGACACCAGAAACAAAATTGTAGAACTGCACCAGGCTGGGAAGACTGAATCTGCAATAGGTAAGCAGCTTGGTTTGAAGAAATCAACTGTGGGAGCAATTATTAGGAAATGGAAGACATACAAGACCACTGATAATCTCCCTCGATCTGGGGCTCCACGCAAGATCTCACCCCGTGGGGTCAAAATGATCACAAGAATGGTGAGCAAAAATCCCAGAACCACACGGGGGGACCTAGTGAATGACCTGCAGAGAGTAACAAAGCCTACCATCAGTAACACACTACGCCGCCAGGGACTCAAATCCTGCAGTGCCAGATGTGTCCCCCTGCTTAAGCCAGTACATGTCCAGGCCCATCTGAAGTTTGCTAGAGTGCATTTGGATGATCCAGAAGAGGATTGGGAGAATGTCATATGGTCAGATGAAACCAAAATAGAACTTTTTGGTAAAAACTCAAGTCGTGGTGTTTGGAGGACAAAGAATGCTGAGTTGCATCCAAAGAACACCATACCTACTGTGAAGCATGGGGGTGGAAACATCATGCTTTGGGGCTGTTTTTCTGCAAAGGGACCAGGACGACTGATCCGTGTAAAGGAAAGAATGAATGGGGCCATGTATCGTGAGATTTTGAGTGAAAACCTCAAGACGAAACGTGGCTGGGTCTTTCAGCATGACAATGATCCCAAACACACCACCCGGGCAACGAAGGAGTGGCTTCATAAGAAGCATTTCAAGGTCCTGGAGTGGCCTAGCCAGTCTCCAGATCTCAACCCCATAGAAAATCTTTGGAGGGAGTTGAATGTCCGTGTTGCCCAGTGATAGCCCCAAAACATCACTGCTCTAGAGGAGATCTGCATGGAGGAATGGGCCAAAATACCAGCAACAGTGTGTGAAAACCTTGTGAAGACTTACAGAAAACGTTTGACCTGTGTCATGTGGTCCTCTGTAGCTCAGCTGGTAGAGCACGGTGCTTGTAACACCAAGGTAGTGGGTTCGATCCCCGGGACCACCCATACACAAAAAAACACAAAAAATTATGCACGCATGACTGTAAGTCGCTTTGGATAAAAGCGTCAGCTAAATGGCATATTATATATTATTGCCAACAAAGGGTATATAACAAAGTATTGAGAAACTTTTGTTATTGACCAAATACTTATTTTCCACCATAATTTGCAAATAAATTCATAAAAAATCCTACAATGTGATTTTCTGGAATTTTTTTTCTCATTTTGTCTGTCATAGTTGACGTGTACCTATGATGAAAATTACAGGCCTCTCTCATCTTTTTAAGTGGGAGAATTTGCACAATTGGTGGCTGACTAAATACTTTTTTCCCCCACTGTACCTTCAGAAGTCACATAATTAGTTAAATAAAGTCCACCTGTGTGCAATCTAAGTGTCACATGATCTGTCACATGATCTCAGTATATATACACCTGTTCTGAAAGGCCCCATAGTCTGCAACACCACTAAGCAAGGGGCATCACCAAGCAAGCGGCACCATGAAGACCAAGGAGCTCTCCAAACAGGTCAGGGACAAAGTTGTGGAGAAGTACAGATCAGGGTTGGGTTATAAAAAAATATCAGAAACTTTGAACATCCCACGGAGCACCATTAATTCCATTATTAAAAAATGGAAAGAATATGGCACCACAACAAACCTGCCAAGAGATGGCCGCCCACCAAAACTCACGGACCAGGCAAGGAGGGCATTAATCAGAGAGGCAACAAAGAGACCAAAGATAACCCTGAAGGAGCTGCAAAGCTCCACAGCGGAGATTGGAGTATCTGTCCATAGGACCACTTTAAAATCCACTTTAAGCTGTACACTCCACAGAGCTGGGCTTTATGGAAGAGTGGGCAGAAAAAAGCCATTGCTTGAAGAAAAAAATAAGCAAACACGTTTGGTGTTCGCCAAAAGGCATGTGGGAGACTCCCCAAACATATGGAAGAAGGTACTCTGGTCAGATGAGACTAAAATTGAGCTTTTTGGCCATCAAGGAAAACGCTATGTCTGGCGCAAACCCAACACTTCTCATCACCCCGACAGCACCATCCCCACAGTGAAGCATGCTGGTGGCAGCATCATGCTGTGGGGATGTTTTTCATCGGCAGGGACTGGGAAACTGGTCAGAATTGAAGGAATGATGGATGGTGCTAAATACAGGGAAATTATTGAGGGAAACCTGTTTCAGTCTTCCAGAGATTTGAGACTGGGACGGAGGTTCACCTTCCAGCAGGACAATGACCCTAAGCATACTGCTAAAGCAACACTGGAGTGGTTTAAGGGGAAACATTTAAATGTCTTTGAATGGCCTAGTCAAAGCCCAGACCTCAATCCAATTGAGAATCTGT